>NW_007252908.1:155870-243752 GCF_000164805.1 Carlito syrichta | reverse complement strand
GCGGGTCTCAAACCCGCAGGCTCAGGCAATCCACTCACCTCAGCCTCCCAAAGGCGCAGGATTACAGGCTGAGCCACGGAGCCCGCCTCTCCCTAGGTTCTTAACTCTCTTATTAATGCCTGAAGTTGCACATCCATACTCGGGGTGGAATTCACCCCTGAATGGAGAGGTGGGAGTAATTCTCCCTACCCCTAATTGAAGATGCAGAGTTTTCTATCTTTAAATCTTAGTTGATTGACAGCCAGATACAGCATCTTTTCCCATCTGAGTTGGTGCCTTCTACCCCTCCCTCCTGTATGTCCTCATTCTTTCCATATTTCACTGCACGGAAGTCCAGGGAGGTAGTGAAGGTCTCTCTGGGGCTTACGTGTACTCTTTACTAAGTGTCATGGGGAAAGGAAGCTTGAGGATAAATAGGACCTAGAGTCTACCTCCAAGATGCTTATGATTTAGGTGGAGGAAACAGTACCCATACACCAAATAACTGTAAAACAAAAAGGGAATTTGTAACCTGAGAAGCATAGTTGAAATTCTGTGTTAGTTTAGGGTCAGTGGGGAGGGCTTTCAGGACTGTAGAGAGTTAGATTTTGCTCAAACTTGAAGGATGCTTAGTATAGAGGAGAGAACATCTTCATACTTGCATCCTTCTTCTATATCAAGCCTGCCTGCTTCTGCCAGTCCCTTCTTAACTTCCTCTCTAATCCAGCAAGGTGGAAAGCACAATCACATTGAGTCTGACATCATTGATTGCATTGTGTTTACTAGTGGGCAGAACCCCAGAGTTCAGAGGCATAGTTCTACATCAGCTCTTGATCTCTTCCTCAACAGAAGTTTAGAAGGACTTGCTAGGCAGGCCTGGCCTTGGCCACTGTCTGGCTTGCCTTTCTTATCTTATTGGTGAATGCAGCTAAAATTAGCTATGTCTCTATTCACTCTGCAGATCTAATCTTCCGGCTTCCTCTCTTTCTTCAACTGACTTCCACTACATTTCCATCCAGAGGATGATAAAATTCACATCACATTGTACTGGTATTACTTGGTGGGGTGGTGGCTAACAGACCCATATAGTCCTCTAGTTCAGAGCTATTTGTTTTACTATACAAGTGCTTCATGGGCACTTTGTATTGAGATGTGCATCTGCTGTGTACTGCCTGGTTTTGTAAAATCTGTACATATCACATTTCACTCTTACTCCTTCGATGTAGTCAAGATACTATTTTGTATTTTGTATTGTTTTTATCAGTGCAGTGTGGTAGAGTAGCCAATGGCTCTTTTTTGAATGAATACAT
Organism: Carlito syrichta; assembly: GCF_000164805.1. NCBI lineage: Eukaryota > Metazoa > Chordata > Mammalia > Primates > Tarsiidae > Carlito > Carlito syrichta. The sequence continues at coordinate 242,463 of NW_007252908.1, read as the reverse complement.
GTAGTCTTCAAGTATGGATGATTGATGGCTCTGTTACTCAGCATGCTTCCTCTAAACACATACTGTTTGGGACTTCAGAAAATGGAAGATGTTTGTAATGATTCATCAGCTTCCCCATACCCCATGCCTGCACTTGGTGGATCATGACTAACTACCCTCTTCTCATACTCCATACAAGGTGGGTCTCTTACTTCTGCCAAGACTCCTCTTCTCATTTCCACTGGGGCATCCATCATGGTAGATCTGTGTTTTGCGAAAGGCTCCACTCAAGCCCTCTGCCTCGAGGACATCACTCCAAGATATGTCCATCCCATGGCCTCTATGTTAAGTCCTTCTAATGCAACATGTTCACATTTGTACTCTTAGACTCCTCATTTTCTATAATATTCTCATAATCTAGTTTCTCCAGAGTATAGGTTTATTGTTGCTATCCAAGTATACCTTTTAATTTCCTCAGCATAAATAGCCTATTTCAATCAATGTGGTCTTGAACATTCTGCCTAAATCAAAGTGCAAGTTGTTCTAAAAAGTCTTCAAAAATTCCACACAAAATGTGATTCTATCGCAAAGACTTGATACTCTTTCTTATAATAATTGTGAAATTGCTGCTGCTAATCAAAGGACATAGAAATCTTCAGCAAAAAATGATTAAAGCATAATTAGAATGGGTTATGCATTGAGGTGAGAAATCAGCCAATGAAAGGAAGGTATTGTGTGCAAAGTTGGATTACTAAGCAATGTTGATGCTACAGAATGATGATGGATGAGTCTAGCAGACAAGTGCATTTTTCCAATGTTGTAGACGGAATGTTTGGTTCTCCCCAGATTTATATGTTGAAATTGTAACCCCCAAGTGATAGCATTAAGAGATGGGGTCTTTGATAATAAGTTCATGAAGGTGGAGCCTTCAGAGAGAGCCTCCAGTGAGCTTGTTCTCTCTCTCTCTCTCTCTCTCTCAGTGCCATGTGAAGATATAACGAGGAGATGACAGTCTTCAAGCAGAGGAGGGCCCTTTCCAGAACCAACTATAATGACACCCTGATCTTAAACTTTCGGACTTCAGAACTGTGAGAAATAAAGTCCTATTGTTTATCAACCACCCAGTAGAGCAGCTGGAACAGACGAAGACAGTCACTAACCTAGCCATTTTCTTGTTATTCTTGGCCTTTATGGCAGGGAGTATGACCGGATAGACAGTTAACACAAAACAAAAAAAGCCCCAGCAAGATGCAGATGATTTTGGCCCATTTACCCAGCTCTTATGGAAATGATGACCAACTGGGCAAAAGAGTTAAAGACACAGAGAGCTGGATGAGGTTTTTGGGTCTCTTGGGCTTTCCTGAGTACCTTTGCTAATTTTGGTTTACTTGTTGTCCACAGATCCCAGCTACCTCCCTGTGATTAGTAGTCATGTTTCATAACTACCAATCTTTGTTCAGCTTGAGTTTTGGGTTGATTTTTATTCCCTTAAATATATTTCCACCTATGAAAAAGTTAAAAAAAAAAAGGAAGCTACTTACCATGAAATAGAAAAGACTAAGGAGACCAGGAAAGCTACAATGAATATTAACTTTTGCCAAGAAGGTGAGAAGAGACTGGGTATTTAAAATATATATTATTTTATATATTTTTTCTTCCAGATTAAAAAAAAGACCAGAACATTTGAGGGAAGTTGTAAAGGGTAATGTGTGTTCTGTATGAATCCTAGCTATCCGAAAACAGCTTGGGCTATTACTAAAAGAACATGTTCCCTCTCATGCATTGCTAAAGCTGAGGCTTTATGATGTCTTGGAGGAACATTAGAAGGACACTAGAGCTCTAGAGGGAGATCAGAATTCTAGAGTTTGAAGTCCCTCCTAGACTTCTGAGTTTGCCATTCTAGGCATTTTAAATGTGCCTTTCATTTATTTTGTAGTTATCCCCAATACTAAAAGGATCATATAATAATAGTTAAAAGTTATTATTGACTGATAATTGGTGTTCAATAAAATTTCAATTGAATGAATGGTTGGTTACTTAGTATAAAATAAAAGAAAACAGCAAACCAAATAATATTCCAGTAAAACCATATAATTCATTCTAGAGCCCAGAATAAATTACTTTTGCATTAGCTACTCTTATTGGACTATGTAGCATAAACTGCTTTTGTGGGTGCTGTTTATCCAGAGGAGTTGTATGTATTGAGACACTACTAGTGATTTTATGCAGGTCAGTATTTGTGATGGCATTGTAAAACTGACTGAGCCCTAATTCTGATGTTGTGCTGATGTAAGCAACACACGGTAAGTTTTGTTTTTCAGCTGGGGAGTAGTAACCCAAATGGCCCACACAGTTATCCATGCTTTGTAAGGAAATAAAAAACACATGGGGAGTGATCAGAGTGGGGAGTTGGTGATGTCATCAGCACAGGGCCCTTGGGTACTTGATCTTTGTAGGGCTTTCACCTTAGAGTTTAGAGGGGTGCACCCACAGCTGAGTTTATGGAGCCTGGCCTTGTGACTGTCAGAATTTCTCTTATGTGTGTGGACAGAAGAACTTTCTCAGAAGGACCAGAGGTCTGTCTCATCTGTTAGGGAAAGTGTAATGTGACAACATTGATGGTGTGTGGTCGGGCACAATAGGAGAGAACAAGAGGCAAAGAAGACACAGGGCCACCTTGTGAAGGTGCCTCATGTCTAGTTCACTCTGGGAAGGGGAGAGAATGCATCTCCATCTCAGCCTGAGCCTAAAGTCATAACCATATTTATAATATCTCTGCAAAATGTGTGAAAGATTAAGGTAATTTCTCTTTCGTTGGTCCCTGATGCGCTCAGGTTGGTCCTTGGCAAAATCCATCTTGCTCACCCCCTCCCTACCTCCACTTTCAGGTCTCCTCTGCCCAAGATTAAATGCTAGGACCTCATGGGGCTGCCTCTGATTGTTCTGGTGGCACGTCATCGCTCCTCCACCATCCCAGAGCACCAGAGCTTTCTGCTTGCATCTTTCTCATGGCCTGTGCATACATCCCTCTCTGTGGGGACCTGTCCTCTTCCTGGAGTTTTCTGGCCTGATGACTGATGAGTATTGCCTCCTCCCTGGGTCATTGGTTAGACGGAGAAGGTGTTACCTCTCCCCTGGTATTTGCCTTCAGACGAAAGTTTTCTGGGGAAATAAGGATCCTTGAAGAGCTTTTGGAATAAAGTTCTCATGACAATGCCCAGGAAGGGATTTTTTCTTAAATGAGGGTTTGAACTTCAATATATGGCTTTAAAAGTGTTCCCTCCCTTTGCCCCTCAATCAAAAAGCTTAGTTGGCTACCCTTTGTGTATTCCTCTGATGTGTAGACCCCTTGGGTGGCACTGCTTTCCCCCAGTGACTCTGCCTCACATCTTGGAATCAGTGTTAATCCCTTTCCCCACAGGCCACCCACCTACAAAGTGCTTTCAGTCTTGTGACTGTGCTCTCCTTCCCAGCCTGTGTGGTATCCCTCCTTCCAGCCCACCATCACAGCCTCACCCTTTTCCTAGCCTCTGATCTTTCCTTCCTGCAATGTGCCACACAAGCCAATGCTGCCCTCCTCGGCTGCAAGGCTGTGGTTTCCATCCACAGTTCCTGGTTCATAACCCCATAGCGCTTGTTATGGGCTTTTGCTACAGTGTTGGGTGTGTTAGGCCTCAGGGGCAGGCCTCAGGAAACAGAATCTCTTCCGAATCTTTTCCAACCATCTCCAGCTCTACTTTTACCTGCACCAAGGCAGGGCTCTGCTCTCTCTCCTTTCTGATTGTGGGTCCAAGAGAGGGTCCTGCCCTATATCTTGGGGGAAGGAATGCTGATGTCCTGAAGCTTCCATAAAAACCCAAGAGGGCTGAGTTTGGGGAGTTTCTGAAGAGGTAAGCATGTGGAAGATCCTGGAGGGATTTTTATCCTGTTATATCCTTAATAATAAACTGGAAAATGTCTTATCTCCCTTCAGTCTCCCGGGGAGTGAGGCCAGTGACCTGCCCACAGTATAGAGTTATGAATGCATGCCCTTGAGAAGCAACTGAAGCTCACACAGCATTTCATTTAGGTCCCACATTTCCAAAATTGAGTGAAATATAGACGTGTCTGGTCTGTCACAAGGACTGTTGTGAAGAGCACCAAACATTTTCTCAGATGATGAACCCAGAGCACTTTATAAACTACAAAACACTACACACTCAGTTCAACAAACATTTACTAGGCTTCAAATATGGCTGGAGATACAAAAAGAAGACATGAGTCTTACTGTCAAAGTGATTGCTTTCTAAGAAGAGTCTGATATGTAAAAAGAAAATAATCTCAGTGTAATGGGAAGTATAAGACCAATGCAGGGTGACCATACAAGATGGATGAATGGAGTGGGCAAGATATTCTATCACGAGAGTAAGGGAGAGCATGTCTGGTGCTAGAAGATGGGTGGGATATTCCAGGAAGTGTGTCAGCACAGGGATGATTCTTATTTATCAAACAAATAAATAAATTGATGTCTGGAAGGTCTTGGCCTCATGTGAGGTGATCTCTAAAAGAATCACACAGGCACCTATGATGATTTTTAAGGCCCAGAAAAGAACCATCTTCTCCCAAAACTTTCCCTTGACTTTGTTCACCCGCATCCTATTCCACAAGCATTTATATGGAACTTCTGAAACGCACTGTATAACTTATTTTAACTTTACAAAGTTAACTGTTACAGATATATATCATTTATTGTGTTTTATTTCAAAAGCTTTGCAAGATGGATATTATCATTCCTACTTTAGAGACAAAAATAACTGAGACTCAGAGTGGCTAAATAACTGTGTCAAAGTCAAGTTGCTGATGGGTGTTATCACAGAGATTTGAACTCCTGGACCTACTCCCACAAGGAATGTGTTCTCTTCTTGTGAGGTGAAGTGTGTGATGATGGAGGACCTCCAGGATTCGTTGGTGCAGTGACTCTTAAGATAATGATCTATGTTGTACAGTTTTCTAAAGGATGAGCATCGCTTCTTTTCTAGGTAATGGTTTCTGATGCCAAAGAGGGGGACTTCTAGCCCATTGACCTTTTGAGTTTCTCTTCCCAGTCTCATCATTCCCTCCCACACCCTCCTACCCCCACTGCCCAGTCAGAGTACAGCTTTCAAAATGGTGAAGCTTGATTTTGGGCTTAAGAATAAATCAAAGGCCTGGATTCATGCCTAATTTCTCTTGGACCCCTGTTGGGCCTAGCATAGTGTCCTCACACACTGGAGGAACAATTACAACTAGATAAAGGGATGGGTGGAAGGTTAGTTAAATGATTGAACTTTAGGTCTTAGCAGCACAGTGAATGCTTCTTTCCTGTGTCTGCAGGCACCTGCGCCCACACCTTAGCATAGATCCAGTATAACTATAACTTTCAGCTCCCAGATCAAAACTCACTGTCTCCGGAAGGCTTTCCAGGTCAACCCTGGACTCTCTCTTATCTCCCCAGTCTCATTTTCTTACCATTGCTTTCCTGGAGCTTTTCCTTCCTTCCCACTCTGTTTTTGTTCCCTTTAAACATTTTGCTCCAGTCTTACTGAACTACCACACGCTTTCCACGAGCTCTTTGGGGTGCTCATTCCTGTACTGGAACACTGCACACTCCTTTTCTCTTTTTGTCTTCATCTCCATCTCTGTCTCTCTCTTTTCTTTTTACCAGGTATATTCTTCTTTTCCTTTAGGTCTCAATCTAGAAGCCTCCCCTAGTTGATCATGTCCTACATCTGAGTCAGATGTTTCTTTCCTGAACTTCCAGGACCCAAGGACATTCTTGTCCTTAATCGTCTATTTGCCCCATTCATTTTCTCCATTAAACTGTCCATATTTTAAGAGCAGGAGACCAGATTTGTCCATGGTTAGAATCCCAGGAACTAAGACAATGATTGGCCCACCCCCAGAGCTCAAAATCCTCCTTTTAAGGTAATAAATAAATAACTAGATGAACAGAACCAAACTCTCTCTCTCTCTCTTTCTCTCTCTCTCTCTCTCTCTGTGTGTAGTGTTGTGTAAAATACCTTGTCACAGAAATGCTTCTCCCAAGACATGAAAATGACTGAGAAGATGTGAAAGATGCTTATGCGGCTTCTATGTAATTTTTATAGGCCTTTTATGGATCCTACTTCATTAATAAAGGGATGACTACAGTGCTCCAGCATCTTTTAATCTCCCATCTGTATTCAAATACAACAGAATTTCCCCTCAATACAATTTCAGAGTAAATTAATGATTTTCATTTTCTCAGAAAACACATTTTTTTCCTTGAATGGATAGACTGCTGACCCAACACAGATGTGTGACTTCCTGCTTAATAAGGGCACTGGCTGATAGGGTGCATTGTAGAATGATAGCTGATCTTGTCATAAACCTGTGGGCTTTGGGAAAAGTTGGGTCATCTTTCCATAAGGGTGAGGTGGGTCCAGGATACAAGTGCTCCTGGTTTGGGATTACCCTTCCATCTCTCAGTCTGTCCAAGATGACTAACTCTCACGCTCTTAGGAAGTGACGGTGGCTGTGGGTTCAGCTGCACCTGCTGGATTATTATCTTTTCCGCTGTCCCTCAGCTGTGGATTGCTCATTCTTAACACAGAAAACACTAGCATTGAGGGCTTTCCTGTGTAGGTTTTTATGAGTTTGAACATCCTTCACAGCTCTTGTGGACTGAATACTTGTATGCCTCCAAAATTCATATGCTGAAATCCTAAACCTAATCTTAATTCCCAGTGTGATAGTATTAGGAGATGAGGACTTTGGGAAGTAATTAGATCATGATGTCGGAGCCCCAATACATGGGATTAATACCCTTATAAAAGGGACCCTGAAGGCCGAAGTAAGAGGATTGCCTGAGCCCACGCGTTCGAGACCAGCCTGGGCAACATGACAAGACCTTGTCTCTACAACACATCATAAAATTGGGCGTGTTAGTGTGTGCCTGTAGCTCTGACTACTTGGAAGACAGAGGTGAAAGGATCACCAGAGCCCAGCAGTTCAATGCTGAGGTGGCCGTGAGCGTGCCAATGCGCTCCAGCCTGGGGGATGGAGTGAGACTCCAACTCAAAGAGAGAGAGAGAGAGAGAGAGAGAGAGAGAGAGAGAGAGAGATCCTGATATCTCTTTTGCTCCCTTTCTGCCCTGTGAGGATACAACAAGTCAGCTTAGAAGTGGATCCTCACCAGAACCCAACCATGCTGGTACCTTGATCTTAAACTTCCATTTTCCAGAACTGTGAGAAAAAAAATTCTCTTATTTATAAACCACCTTGTCTATGTCATTTTGTTAAAGTAGACTTAGCTAACCAAGGCAGCGACCATTAAGTTTAATGAAAGTGCTTCTGGAATACACAGAGGAAAGGGAGAAATGGGTTGAGGGCAGGAAAGAACTGCCCAGTGAGTGATGGGTTCTCTGGAGACCAGATCAGGAAGTCCTTTCCCCATGTAGGAGATGAGAATCTGTGAGTGGTCTACAGGGAAATCCAACAAAGTCCAGGATCCCTGAAGATAGTCTGTGGTCAGAAGAGGCACCTAAGTAGGGCACATAGTGTAGATGAGGTTTCTTTCCAAATGCCTCTCAGAGTCCTGCAGCTGCCTTCTATGAGCTGAGGGTGAGGTAGAGAAGTAGGAACCCATGACCAAGAAGAGTCCACAAACCAAACCATCCTGTGGCCAGTAATGTGGTTAACACTTAGCAGTTAACAAACGCTGGCTATGGGCCAGTTTTATACAAGTTCTAGTATGAACAAATAAAACTAATTATAAAGTCTATTTACAAAAGTGTGGGAAACATGTAGGGAGGCAACACAGGTCAGGAAGTTACTGCCTTTGACCTGATGGAACACAGATTGGGGGCAATTGCTGGAACTTGGAAGAAGACAGCTGTGTGGGCATTTTGACAGTTGCTGTAACTTTTGGTCGAGGAATGTTGCCAGCCGAGATCATCCTGGAAGGAGAGAGCCAGGACAGTAAATATTTCTCAGGTCTCTGTCCCACTGCCCCATTGGCTAGATGCAATTAGAAGTCAGAGAGCAAGGAGCCCCATTCATATAGTTGGTCATCTTCTCGGGGTGTAAATCCAGCAAAGCAGAGAAGGATACAATGTAGATCTGAAGGAAAAAAGAGAAATAGTCAATATGTATGCACCTAATATATGCAGTAAATGTGGGCCAGGCTTTGAACTGTGGGCAGGCCTCCTCTAGGACTTGACTTATTAGTCACTACTTTAAGATAAGAAATCAGTCTGTTGAAACTATTTGGCGGGGGTTATACTATGTCACAACTCATTTTGTGTTGCTATATCAGGATATCTGAAACTGGGTAATTTATAAAGAAAAGAAGTGTATTTGGCTTACAATTTTGTGACTGGGAGGTTCAAGATTGGGCAGCTGCATCTGCTGAGAGAGTCATATTGCTTCAACTCATGGCAGAAAGCAGAAGGGGAACAGTTGTGTGCAGAGATCACATGGTGAAAGAGAAAGCAAAAGAGAAACTGAGGAATCCAGACTTTTTTAATAACTCACTCTGGCTTTTGCAGGAACAGATTCATTCCCATGGGAGTGAGAACTCACTCACCCCTGTAGGAGAGCATTGATTTATTCATGAGAATCCATCCTCATGACCCAAACATCTCCCACTATGCCCCATCTCCCAACAATGCCACACTGGGAATCAATTTTAACATGAATTTTGGCAGGGACAAACCACATCCAAAACATAGCACAATGTTTTCTTTTCCCTTTATTTTTGAATAACATGCTCTTGAGCCTGACAACTTTGCATTAAAGGATTTTGGAATTGCCTTTATCTGAGGCTGGAGGTGGACAAGTGTGAGTGAAGAGCCTGCCCTCTTGGTTTAGAATACTGGTGAGAACATGGGTCTGTATTGCTTCTGTTGGGGCACATGGTAAGAACAGGGACCACAGATGAGAATTAAGTGGAGTGAAGAGAACTGGCAATTGTGCCTTGGGATTTCTGTAACTCTGAAACTCACTGATTGGTCATTACTGATTATCGTGAATTCTACTGCACCAGAATTCTGGTGTACCAGTATTTTCCCTTCATGTCTGTGGGACACAAGAATCTCCGTCTTACAACTGCAAGAACCTGAATTCTGCCAACCACTCGAGTGAACTTGAAAGCATAGTTTTCCTAGACCTTCAGATAAGAATACAGCCCTGTCAACACCTTGATTGCAGCCTTGTGAGAATCTAAGCTGAGAACCCAGCCAAGGCCAGTCAGACTTCTGAACTACAGAATTGTGACCTAACAAGTATGTGTTTTTTAAGTATCTAAGTTTGTACACCAACAACTTCTCATGCATCGATGGAAGACTAATATAGGTCCAAGTTGTCTATCTCCCAGCTGCCTGGAGTGCTCAGAACTATATCTTTCTCTAGAAATTATTTTGGACTGAGAGAAGCTAACTTGGTCAAGCTATGTTCCCTTATTTGAGGGCAGTCTGCATCTGATGACAGGAACACCAAGTCTTGAGCTCCTTGCCTAAATTTGTGACAACTCTGAAGGGCTGTCCCAACATTGAATTGCCTGTAGGAGGGTCTGTGACCTCTGCTGCATCACAGTTTAACGTGTCTCTCTGCCTCCTACTGCTTCCCTCAGTCCCTTACAGAAGGTCTTCTTGAAAGCACACTCTCGTGAACTTTCTGTACAAAATTCTCCATTGTAGAGTCTTTGCCTACAGCACCAGATTGAAGACAATATGCTTGATGAAGGTGGAGTGTTGGTGGAGAGGGAAGATGAGTCTTGTTCCATGGAACTCCAGCTGGAGAGAACAGACTCCTACGAGGAGCAGTACAATAATAATATAAGGCACCACATAACACAGGGACAGTGTTTATAGCTCAGACTTGGAGTGACCATGTATTCCAGTTATTCTAGGACAAAATCTGTTTATAGCTGCTGTCCTGGTAGTTATGATTAAGTGTTTCAGCTTATATGACAGATTATATAGTCATCCTTCCAAGGTTCCAGGGGTTTTAAGGGTACAGAGGAAAGAGAGACCAACAGGAAACAGGGTGGGATGAATAAAGAAAGGTAAATAAAGTGAAATAAATTCTTGAACTGGACCTTGAGGGATGAACAGGAGTTGTGTTACTTGGAAGTGCCCAGGTATCACTGTGGGTATGATGTGAAAAAGCATGAACTCAGAAGGAAATCTAGGAATACAAATGTGTTGGGGGGAGGAAGGGAGCAGCAGAAGTAGCAGCAGGAGGAAGAGGAGTAGGAGGAGGAAGAGATTTTCATTATTGGAATGGCATAAGGAGCTTGTTAATAAGCGTCATTTTATGAATATATAAAGAAAGGAAGTCTGCACATTGGTCGTAGAGGAGGTGAGTGCCCACAGACAGAATCATGTGACATAGCTTTATATGTCTTGGGGAAAATAAAAAAGAGACAAAGAACAGATGGCTCGCTTCCCACTGTCTGAGGCCAGACTATTTCGCTTATCTGGGCAACACTATCCTTTCATCTTTAACCCAGTTTTCTTATTTGTCCTGTAAAGATGCCTTTGCTGATTAATGGCGAAATCACAATACTGATGCTGTTAACCATTCTTGACGTTTGTAACCCTTGATGTTTTTCAGAGTTGTTTCTCACTCATATAATCCAAGATGCTTTTGTCTTCATCACAGTCCTATGTAAAAGGCAAAGCAGGTGATATTTTTAAACAAAAAAGATAAAATCATTGATTAAAACAATTCTTAAGGAGAATAAGTGTATGGTTCACACTAAAACCCAGGTATGGTGGCTTCTGAAACATGAGTCCTCTCATCATTTTGTGAGAAGATAATGGTGGATCTTTGTGATGGCTTGATAAACCCATCACTGCATTGTTTCTTTGTTTTGTTTCCTTTTCTGGAACTTGGGTGCCCATTAGACCCTTTGTTGAATGGTGCCTTCACACCTCACAGATGCACACAAAACAGTTTGCCGAACTGTATACTGAAAGATTTTTGTGGAGCTGCATGGAGACTCCTTTTGAAGTAAATAATGTTATTTCATTCCAGTTTGGATAAGAGTACTAAAGTAAGAAGAGTTTTATTGAGTGTCTGCTATATATTTTACCTCCAATGTTTACAACTCTACAAAAGAAGGAGCGTGAGACTTGCAAAAAGAAAATTGAATTTAGAGTGATGAAATCTCTTGCCTAGACCACAGATAATACTGATCAAGGCAGGGTTTGAAACCAGTCCTACCTGTCCCCACATTTAGCACCTTTTCTATGGAGTCACTGTTACTTTGGACTCTGTCTCGGTGAGAGTTAAGGTAAGAATCGCTAGAGCTGAAACCCTTCTGCAGACCCTTTGAGGATGTGATATTTCAGTCATAGACCTTCTCCCTAGAACAATGCACATTTACTCAATATTTTGCATAAAACTTCAAGGGCCAATGGACTGAAGAAACTTCTTTGTTGTCTCCAGGTCAGAAATTCCTGCCTTAGAGGAGGGTAAAATTCAGGAAAACAAGAGGAGAAGAGTTTCAGTTCACCATGGCTGCCTGGAGTGTCTTATTTTTAAAGCTCATCTCTGCTGGGGCTTAAAGGGTTTAGGGGTTTGTCTTAATAAAAAAGGTTATTACCTTAAAGGTTGTTAAAACAACAGGGGAGAAGGCTGAGCCAGCTGCTGGTCAGAGTAGCAATCCATTGCTCTCTCTAGCAAACCCAAGCTCTCAAGAAATCCCAATCAAAGCCACTAAAGTTTTATTATTTGAGTTAGAAATTTTGGGCAATAATGAGTCTTGGACATTTTCCATGACTCACACACCCTCCCTCTATCCCCCTCTTTAGATTGGCTGTCTGAAACCAGTCAAGTAAAAGTCCAGTTTTTTCCTGAATGAGACTTATGTCCCAAGGTTGTGTCAAGATGATGAAACACATCAAGTCAAAAAAAAAAAAAAAATAGTGGAGAGGGCGTTTTAGGACAACTTGACATCAGACTTTTAGATGGCCAGGAAAAAAATATCTGACTATAAAGAGCCTACTGGCATCCAGACACAATTTCAAGAACAGATTTTTAAATATAGATAATTTAGACATTTCTACAAAGACTCCCAATTACCTTTCTCTCACAGTATAGCTGCATCTCATTCATTCCAGCCGCCCCATCCCACTTTTTATCTTCCACTGCTTCTCGGCAAGCATTCTGGGTATTATTCAGTTCCATTTTTCTGTTCTGCCTCTAAAAATGCCATCCTCCAATCAACTAGAGCTCCCCTACCCTTCTGCCAATCAACTCTCACCCATCCAGTATTGGTAGGCAGGAAAGAAGAGGGGCAACCTGTGGATCTTTTTGTGCCTTCTACTCTCTACTTTCCTGAGCCTTATTTGCTATAGGAGATGGTAGTTCTTACCTTGTGGAGTTATTAAAATTAAATGAGATAATATATGCAAAGCAACTGATATTGATAGCTGCTCTCAGCTTCTTTCCACAATGCCAGAGCCAGTACTGCCTACTTCAGATAATCTTCCTGGGAGCTTATTCCAAAATTCTGCGTCTCCCACTGCTTTAGTCCTCCTTGACTATCATTACAAAATACCACATGCTGGGTGACTTAAATAACAAAAATTAATTTTCTCGAGTTTTGGAGGCTAACTGTTCAAGATTCAGCATGGTTGGTTTATGGTGAGGGCTCTCTTCCTGGGTTGCACACAACTACCTTTGTTTTGTGGCCTCATGTGGCCTTTCTTCAGTTCCTGTGCACAGAAAGAGAGAAAGAACAAGCGTCCTGTTGCTCTTTTTATAAAGACACCAATCCTGTTAGACCAGGTCCCCACCCTTATAACCACATTACTTAATTGCTTCCTTATTCCAAATATGGCCACACTACATGTTAGGGTCCAACACAAATTTATTTTTTGGGAGGGAGTACATATATTAATTCCATAACACTGTCCAATGTAGAACTTCCTTGGACTTATAGCAAACACCTCCACATTTTAATATCGAAATATCTCCCAGTGTCTCCCTAAGTTAAATGTGTATTTCTTGAACAACTATGATAATACCATAAGAAAAGGATTGATAGTAGTGGGAAACTGCAGGGATCGGGGGGCGGCAGGGAGGTGGGATTGGCAGTAGTGGGAATCCGCTTGGGGAAGGGGGCACACCTCATCAACAAGGATACAATGAATATTTGTATACTTAACCCTCAATTGTACCCCACAGTTTTAAAATTAAAAATTAAAAAAAAAAAAGAAATGTGTATTTCTACCTAATGTAAAAAGCTGCTGAGAATCAAGAACTGTTTTTCCTTTTTATGCCTGACTAGAATTGGAAGAGCACTTTTTAGGCTTAATAAATACTAGTAAATAAACTGGCTGGTTGTTTTGCTGATATGAAGCCAATCAATTTGATCTTTGTATTGTGAAATTGTGGGTATGTCATAAGGGGATATATTATTCAGGATTGGCAAAATTATGCATCAACAACAAGTAATCCCCAGATCTCGGTGATATAATGCAACAAAATGTCCTTTCACTTCATGCTATGTAGTCATCATGGATGACATGATTGAGTGGAGGAGGGGTTATTTCTTGTAGTCATCCAGGTACCCAGAGAACCACCATTTCAAACACTATTGTTTGCTGTGCCAGAGAGAAGAGAGCATCATAGGGCCTGGGATCAGTAAATCAGTGTTCACTGGCCACAGTTCATTGGCCAGAACCAGTTGCATCATCCCATCTGACCATTAAGGAGGAAGAAGAATGAGACTTCCATGTGTCCAGAAGGTAGAAAACTGGAAATATTTGATGAATATCACTAATGATCACCACAGTGGAGAAATAGATGATTAGTTTTCCAAGCAGACAAGTTAACAATCATTTCATAACATTTATCTTTTCTACCACCAGCGACTGGTTTCAACCTTTCACCCACCTTCTTTTCCATGCATAATTACCCAAGAAGTGTCACACTATCTGTGAAGCCCAGATTAGTAACTCAGTGTTCCAGATTGTGAACTGGAGGGAACCTTACTTTCCGTCTAATCCAGGAACTTGCCAATGACCCTGAGATTGTCCTAGGAGAGGGTCCTTGGGGATGTCTCCAGGCAGGGCTATAGGAAAGGCTTTAGTCAGAGTGGGAGAGCCCTGAATCCTCCCTTAGTTTCCTCTCTGCCTGACTTGTGTGTAGGGCATCTTTGCAATATATCTTTTGGAAAACACAAAGCTACTGATAGAATTTGAAAGCCCTAAAAATGTCTAACCATATAGATTGGACATAGGCAATGTTACAAGAATGTTTCTAAAACCTGAACCCAGGATTTATGGGCTGAATTGATGGCGGCTCGTGAACAGTGTGTCCCAGTGTCTCTCTTCCACTTGAAGACTTTCCTCTGGCTCTTAGTGGCTGCTGAGGGAGCTGGATTCAGGGCTGTCTCCTTGCCTGAGGGGCTGTAATATTGCACTGCTTCCTGGGCTGCCTCCTCTCTGCTCTAGCTATGGAACTTCCCAGTAGCATAGCAAACAGAGATGCCCCTCTCTGCTGTGAGTCCAGTCCTTGGCTTATTTGGACAAATACATTATGCAAAATAAACTAAGGAGGAATTAGAGTATTTTTGTCTGCAGTGTCTCTAAAAATCAGAATCCAAAAATGCCTAGGATCCTTTTCAAGTTGTTTTCCTTTTGTTCCTTTAAAAAAAAATTCTCCTTTTGAGCAGATGAGCTGTCCCCAAACCTCAACACTTACTCCATACAAACGTGGGACAATGACAAAGCCCTTGATTACAGTTTCATTTGCTTTATGTAAGACTCCAGAAGCCAGTCAATGCCACAGTAAACATGAGCAATGGTCTCCAAGTGGTGGTGGGATCATAGTGGCCCCATCCATGTAGTCACACTCTGCTTTCCATTGAGGATCATTGGCTCCAGGCTGGTATAGGAACTCCCAATGTCTCCATGAATACTTTCCTCATACAGAACCTATTCCCTTCCTGCTGTCTGAAGTATGAAACAAGAATGCTAGAGTCTCATCTTTTAGGCTTAATTTTTTTTATATTGACAGATTACAATTATATGCATTTAATGTGTGCAACATGATGTTTTGAAGTATATACTGTTTGCATTCATCCCTTAGGTTTTGAGTTCAGTCCTTGTTGAAATGTTCATCTCACAGGGGGGGGCATTTGGGTCAAGCTGTCATCATGTGTGATCTCCTCAATGAGTATGAGAGTGTGAAGGCGAGTGTCCTGACATAAGGAGCAGGAAGAGGGAGTGAGGGAAATGAGGGGTCAGGGCACAGAGTAGGAATGAGTGCATGAAATAGGTGTGTTATGCAAGGTTAACTTCAAGATGAAAACCCTTGACTTTGGGATCACAAGGCCCCATTCTTAGAGAACAGCAATTAAGTCCCAACTCTTTTGTCAAAATCTATTTGTGCTAAACCTAAGCACCATATCAAGTAAAGCCTGGGGACTAAAGAACACGAGGGGTATATGCACCTGGAATGCTCCCACCAAAGATATTAATTTAATTAAACACGCAACCAAACAGCAGCCATACCACATATATCTTCCCTAATGAAAGTATCCAAAACCCACTGAAAATTCCTCTGATTTATTAAATCAAATTATGCAACTCAATCAGTAGAGGCGAAAGCTCCTGAACAGGGAGAAGTTGTACCTCAGCTTCAAGGCTAGACAAGTTCAGCTAGGAAACTTTAAAAACGGGTTCATTAAGTTTAATGTCAGAAAGACAGGGAGCTAAAGGGTGGTTAGCAAGGGCCTTGGACTGAGGACCCCACAGACTTGGTGGTCTCAGCTCTTCAGTCTCTTGCCACTACCTGGCATAGAACAAGAACTGGTAAGTTTTTTCTATGCATGGGGATACATACATTAGTGCAAACAAGTGAGCGGTGACAATGGCAGTAGGGTGGCATGGTGTCAAAAGCTCCCTGACCCTCAAACACTGCAGAGGCCCCTTTGTTCTTCAGCCCCAGGCATTACCAGTAAAAGCCTTATGTTTACCAGAAATAGATTTTGAGCAAAGAGTTGAGATTTATTTGCTATTCTGCTGCAAAAATAGCAGTGTCTTGTGACTTCAAAAACTATGTTGGGTACATAGGAAGTTCTTGATAAATGTTGGCCAAGGGAGTGGCTTTCCTAGTATTGTCCATCAACAAACACTTCATATATATTTTGTCATTGATGAAAACAATCTCATGAACTTGGAGTCTAGTTGGGGTGCTTCGAGAAAGAGCACAAGAAAAGGGAGAGCCTAACTCACTTCCTAAAGATACTTGGGTAAGGAGTCTAAGGTTAGGTAACATGAGGAGAGAGCTGCGGCCTTGGAGAAGAGGGCCTGTAGACCTCATGCTTTCCCTTCTTTCAGTACCTGCCTCTGCTGCCTTGAATTCAGTAGTAACCAATTAGACCATCTGGTTTTTCCCTGGTCCCCTCTCCCTCTGGACCTGGGGACATCTCCATTTTTGTATTAAATTTCAGCAGGAAGCTGGCCTCCCTCACATGGCATGAAGGCCTGCAATCCTGAGTGTGGAGAGGTTTATAGAACTTTCTGAGTCATAACATAACTGGATGGCCTTGCCACACGGTCCTGAAATAGCTTCCTCAGCCTCTTCACCCCCATGTGTGATATGGATTTACAATGCAATTCATAAGCCACAGCCAGTTCCCCACTGGGTCCAGAGCAAATACTTCGATTGTATCCCCAACTTGGAAATGCTCAAGTTAGCTCAAAATAATTATGAAATCATCCTTCCTACAGCTTTATTATTATTATTATTATTATTATTATTTTACTACCAAGGCACTGAGTATTTCTGGAGTCCCACATACTGAGTCTGCACATCTAAGTCCACTTCCTCAAACATACCCTAGCTTTTTACCCCTAAGCCTATATTCCATGACCCAGGCTTATGAAAGAAACACTATTACTAGGGGAGGGGAGAATGTTCTGGAAACCTCTTTCTATTGCACAATTGATTATATTTTTATGTCCACAACTTCTCAGAGAACATGATTACTTTTTTTCTTCCAGACTTATATATTTCACTCGAGGTACAATTACCACTTTCCTAACATAATAGGAATGGAGAAACATCTGTTTTCCCTACTCCAAATCGGTCTCAACACCAAGATGGGCTTAGAGACCCAGAGCCTTTCATGATCTCTATAAGCTACATCTAAAAGTACTGCCAATCTATAGAAATTGTAAGTGAATACAGTATTCTTGCAAGGCAATTGGACCTTCAAAACAAGACCCTCTGGTACCCCAATTTAACTGGATTGCCACTCCTGCCCCCTCCTATGGTTTCTGTTACTCTTTATTGTGTGTGTTTGTGTGTTTATGAGTTTGGATGATACTTGAGATTGTTTGGAATTTACTTTGTAATAAATGTTCTTTGAAAGATGTGCATTTTCACTAGGGTAAAGCAATCTGTCTCATCTTCATTTACACATAAATAGGGACTGACTGGGTGGGATGCAGCACAGAACAAGCTCTAGGGGAACAAATTCAGGACATGCAAAGATGATGAGTGGGAGGGAGAGGAGGCAAAGATGCTGGAGGAAGAAAGTGGCCATCCATACTAGGAGTCTGCAGGAGGGTTGAGAGAAGGTTTAGCAGAGGATTTTGAGTGTCCACAGAAGAAGCAAGGGAGGGCCAGAACCAGTGGACTTTGGAGTCAGGGACTGGGCTTCACTGAAGAGTCTGCTGAATTATTTTGAAGATTGCCAAATGAGCAAAGAGAAGGGGATCATCACATTTCAAGGTTGACAGACATCTCAGAGTTCATTTAGTCCAATGTCCATCTAATACTTGAATTGCTACCAGGACAACCATTGTCTACTGATGGTCCACCTTCTGCTTTGGCACTTCCCAGGGTGTGAACAGCTTCCCATTGGTTAATGGAATTAACCAATTCCATTTCAAACAATTCAGACTGGTGGAATTGTCATCCTTGTGTTTAACGCTAATGTGACTCCATATGACTTCCATCCAGAGGCCCTTGTTCTACCTTTGGAATTGTATACAGTATGACTTTCTTATATGGCAGTTATTAAAGTATTTTGGTGAAAGCTCTTATGATCCCAGGAGATTGGTCTGGGTTTCCTCACCAGGCTGAGCTCTCCCTGAACACTCTCCAGTTTTTCTCTATCCCTCAGAATGCTAGTGAATTCCCATCAGAAATTTAGTGAGGTCAGAATGTCTCTTCTTGTTTGAGTGAATTTATACTCTAGCAGTTTAAACAGGATGACGTACTATGATACAGTTTTGGTATTTGTCCTCTTCAAATGTCATGTTGAAATGTGATCCCCAATTTTGGAGGTGGAGCCTAGTAGGAGGTGTTTGGGTCATTGGGACAGATTCCTCATGTATGGCATGAGGCAATGAGTGAGTTCTCACTCTATCAGTTCAGGTGAAAGTTGGTTATTTAAAAAACATTGGCACTTCCCTTCTCTCCCTCTTGCTGCTTCTCTTACCATGTGACACGCTGGCTCCCCTTCTCCTTCCACTAGAGTGGAAACTCCCTGAATCCCTCACCCGAATCAGATGCTGAAGCAATGCTCCTTGTACAGCCTGCAGAATGAGACAAATAAACCTCTTTTTAAAAAGTAGATCACTCAGTCTCAAGTATTCTTTATAGCAATGCAAAACGGACTAATAATTCATACATTTCTCACCTTGTATTTGCATATATCAATTCCTCTATTAGATCTCATCATTTGCTTATTGTTTGAATATCAAGAAATTACTTTAGAGAATGTTATACCATTCACTTCATTTAACAAATCATATTTGAGCAGCAGCAAGGTACCAGGCACTCTTTTAAGGACTAAGTATGTGGCAGTAAACAAAACAAAGTGTGTACCCTGTTGACACTTACATTCAAGTTAGAGGTAAGTCATAATTGATGAATAAACAAGTAAGGCATGAATGAAATAAAACACACAGGTGACAGGCAGAGCTGGGCGAGACAGTTTTTCTTAAAAGGTGTGTTGCTGTTTTATAAAATGGGTATCTCAGCCTCCATATTTGCTCCATGCTCTATGTTATCCACAGTCACAGGGAAACAAATTTATGTGACAATGATAGCAACTATGACAGATGCTAACACTGCCACTGCTCCTGCCATCAGTAACATGTACAGATGTCACCAACCACAAAAGGTAGACATTCTGGAAAGAACATGGGCTCCATGTGGCCAGGGACCTAAAGGTGCTTCTTAATAGTGTAACTAATTCAGTCAAGGTTTCTCACACTAAGTCTCAGTTATTTGTAAAATGGGGACAAAAATAATACCTTTGAAAGTTGTAGTGAAGATAAGACGATGTATTGCTTGTGAGTTCTAGCTCATAGCCGATAGAAGGTATTCAGCAGATGATAACTCCCTTTTCTATGTCTTCAGCTCACATGCTGATAAAAAGGTTCAACTGAAAAAGGCTGAGAATCAAACCCCTAGAAATCCTTCTCATATTGAACTTAATAACTTAGAGTCTTCGAATGTGGTAGGCAAGTTGGAGTCCATCCAAGTATAGTATCAATTTCTCCATGTTTGTGTGTCTTTTCCCAGAAGCATACCAGCTTATGAAGATCACTGGAAAGATTGCTATAGGTAGGATGGGCTGGTCTGGTAAGCAAATATAGATTTCAAGTTGAACTAACCTGTGGAATATGGAATGACTGAAGAAAATAGTTGTCTTCGGAATAGGATCTAGGTTATAGACTGTGAGATGAGTTGCAATGGAATATAATGGGAGAAGGTGGGGTAATTTGGAATGAAACAGGATCAGGGGAACTTGGGAGTAGAATAGTATGGAGAGAATTGGGTAGAGACTGGGTGGGCATGTACAGTAATCAAAGAGCAGAGGCATTTCTTTGTTTCTTTACTCTTCTATGTCTTTTCTTCTGCAGAGAATTTGAACATAACTATAGTGAGTATCTTGGATCTCTGTGTGTTTTGCGCAACCTGATGCCAGTGTTGACAGAGACTTAATGCTGCCACCAAGGGATTTGTGCTGCCTCTTTAATGTAACTCTTCTGCAGTGGCTTTATGGCCCTGCTGTCCAACTTAATATCCACAGCTTGCTGTTTGGCACATGAGTCCCTCTTTATACTGAATGCACAAGGAATAGGAAGGAAGTTGAGGCTCTCTGTATGACAACTGTGTCTGTTTCTAGGGAGGGTCTGGGCTAGGGTCTAGTGGACATTTTGCCTTTAGATTTTTAACAACTTCTGACCCAGTAGTGTAGTTTCCCCAGGGGGTTGCTCTGTGCAGCATCTACACAAGCTATAAGAACTGCAATGTCTGTGGGTCACTGGAGAGCACAACTTCTCTTGCAGACATTCTGAGTCTCTAAAGGTTGATATATTCAGGCCCACTGCTCCTATACTCCCTCTAGCTCCAGCAGGGGCTATATCATTGCCAAGTGTCTCTTGACATGTGAGTTTTATGTGGCACCTCCAGGAGCAGTTTTAGCTGACAATTATTTAGTCATTTTTATTTTCCTGCTTTGCTTTATCTGAGCATTGTCTGGGATTGCAGTTAACATGCAGTTGGGAGCTAAGATTCCTAGGTCTGGGTTTGCCTGGAAACCATTTTTCCCTCTGGGCTTGCTGTGAAGAGGAATGCTGTGAATGTTGAAAATCTGGCCTTACAGAATGTGTGTATATGGTACAAGAGAAAGAGTATAGGTTTTGGAACCAGATAGCCATGTGGACAGGGCCAGGATGGGGGCAAAGCAAGACACTTACTCTCAGGTTTCACTTGTCTCACCTGGCCCCAACTTTGTTTACCGAATTCATATCCTTATGCAGATACTTCCTTGCTGGGGCCTTAAGTGAGTTATTTAAGCTTAAGAGCCTCATGTCTTAGAAACATGATTGCTGGTGGTCGCCAACTGAAGCCATCACATAGAAAGGACTATGTCTGATAAGAATCATTCATAGTGAGGTGAATTTGAGTATTTCCTTGTGGGCTTTAACCCACTGCCATGTCCTTCCATCCTGTTCCCTTCAAATTTTACCTTCTTCTTGAAGTCCGTCTAATGTCTATCCTCACTGAAATTCTCCAAAATCAATCCCTTAATGGGCAATAGTTGTTTTATTTAATTGAGCTGACTTCCAATGTTACTCACTGTAGGAGTTCAACTGGGTGTGATATTTTGGGGCCAGAGAGACATTTTTCTGTGCTTTTAATATACCATACCATAAGTAGCTATCCAACCCCCAGTACTGGAGTCTGATAAAAACCAAGTGACTGAAAAATTTTAATTAATCTGTTCTTAATTATGGCAGTAATAATACCTACCTCTTAGCATGAAAAGGTAGGATATTAAGTTAGTGATAATAAATTTCCCAAGGGTAATAAGACCCTTTAAGATGAGTGAATCTGAAAGTTACTGATACAATTAGAGAATAGAAATAGACATATTTGAAATATTCCAAAGAGACAAGCAACCACCAATATATCTGTCAATTGTGTAGTCAGTCAGTAATCTAAGAAATAATAATGGTATTTCTATAGCACTGGCTATAGAAAAGTAGAAAGTTGTACCCTTGTTTTCATACCACATTTATTGACAGAACAAGGAAAATCAAAGTTCCTTTGCCCTCAGATTACTTTACAAATATGCTAGTATAGTGATTCCTTCTTTTCACTTCTTACCATTCATCCTACCTTATTTTTTTCAACCTTGCCTTTTTTGACTTAATTAAATGCGTCCTGCTTCTCAGGTAGACTGGTAGCCTTTGGAAGACAATAACTTATCTTACATCATTTTGTATTTTCAACTCCTAGCAAGATTCTGGTATTGAATTGGTGCCCAGTAAGCTTTTCTTATAACTGTAGATTAATTACGAGAAGAATCATAACTGTGAGTCTTATTACTTTGGAAGGTTTTCACAAAGGATGTGAAACTTAACCAAGTCTGGTTCTTGTAGGAGAGAAATAAAAGCCAAGGATAAGTACGTAGAATTGGTTTGTAAAGGACATTCACCAAGAGACTCGGGAATTCAAAGTTTATTGTTCAGCAATGGCAAAGCATTGATGATATGTATGCATTGGTAGCAGGAGTTCTAAGTGTTCTAAGAATATGTCTTTGAATACAGTATTAAAATATATAATAGGTTTTCTCTAGGTGACCGTGTGTTGGGTCCACACATTTGCCCCACTGCTTGCTTAGCTTTGCTCAGTTTTCCAGGAGATTTTAGATTATAGTAGGAAATAATATTTGCAGCATCCCTGAGGTATCCTTCCAGTGTGTTTTAGAATTACATCATCCATCTAAACCTGGCATTATGGTCCAAGTTATGACCTATGTTGTCATCAAAGCATCTTTTGTTATTAGTCATAGTCCGTATCTACTGCATAAATGAAAATCCCTTGTTCCAAAACTCTTCCCAAGTTGCAAACCAGCTCTAATTTTGTCTTCTATATTCTTCCTTCTCCAGTCTTAGATCTGAACATTTGTTTGCTTCCATGTTGTGATATGAGGCCTGAAATTAGCATGCAATATTTGCATAATTGAGCCTTTACATCATTGAGCCTCACAGAGCCCCAAAGTTCTACCCATAAATTACTCAGTTCTCATCAGATATCACCCCACTCACTGGGAAAGACTTCCTACCCAGCCAATTTCCTTAGCAGGACCACTCATACTACACCAGGTTCTCAACATGATGGTTAACCCATAAAATTAAACAAGTCAATTATAACCACTGTGGAAATGAGGGGTCACCTCACCCTTTTGTTACTATAAAACTTGCTTCCCATGGCTCCTGCTTGTTCACTCTGTCCCTGAGTGTAATGTCCATGTGGTCCTGCATGGTTTTGGTGTCCTTCTCCCCCAGCTTATGAGTTTATATGACCAATGAACTGCTGTCAGTCTCATTTATCTTGTGTAAGTGTTGTGATTTTGGCCGTATTATACTACTTAGTATGAGGGAGCCCTCTCTTACCAATAGGGTGAATGGGATGTGATCAGAACATATACCTCTTTTCATTAAGTTACTACACACATCAATTGTTGACCTTCCTAATCTTTGTTAACTCAGTGGCTGAGGAAAGAGTGTTCTATTAGCCCTCCTCAATTGGCAGGTCTTTTATGTATATGATTACTTCTAAGCATGTGTTTTCTGAGAACTGACCAGTTTCTGCATTTTCTGACATTAAGATTTGGTGTCTAGATGGAGACAGATAGTGATGAGAACTGACCAGTTTCTGCATTTCCTGACATTAAGATTTGGTGTCTAGATGGAAACAGATACCCTGCACACTTATGTCATTTATTCAATTGCCAGACTTTTATTGAGCATTTATGAAAACTGCTTACTGACCATACAAAGAAGCATAAAGCAGCATAGCCTCAAGGCTCTCAGATTCTGATGGGGAGACAGACAACAACACCAGTAATTTTGACATAGAAAGATAAGTGCTTTGATAACAAAATTCTTGTAGCATTATGAAAGTTCAGAGTGGGAGAAAAGATAAGAAGTTCTGAATTTAGCCAAGGATAACAGGTTTGAAAAGATTTCTAAGAGATGAGAATGTTTTTGAAAGTCAATTGAGTCTGTAACCTGGACAGGTTAGGGAGAACATTCTAAACCAGGGGGACATTATGCTCTGATGTTCAGACCCTTCTTACCACCTTTTTTTTTTTCTTCTATGATTCTTATTTTACCCACCATCATCTATTTCCTGGGTCAGGGCAGTAGTCTCCTGGATCACTACTCCTGTTCTTGTCTGCATATATTCTATTCAGGTCACTGCGTACAAGAACTCCCCATTTCACTCATAGTAAAGCCAAACTCCTCACAACATCCAAGGTCTTATGTGATCTGGCCCCCTAACACTTCTAACATCCTCTGCTAGTACTTTCCTGCTTTTCTGACTCTGCTCCAGTCATGATTGGCTTTCTTCTGGGATCTTTGGGGCCCACTCCAATAGAAAGGGCTTTCGTACTATCTATTCTTTTTATTTAGGGTACTCTCCTCCCTGATGTCAATGTGGCTCTCTTCCTCAGCTCTTTCATGTCTCTCTTCAAATGTTTCTTTCTCAATCAGGCTATTCCTGCAAATGTTATTTAATTTGTCTCATGATTCCCCTTTGCCTTGATTTTCTTTTCTTCTTATTTACTGTATCATTTGCTATGATGATTCATTTGTTGTCTGCCTTTCTCTCTGCACTAGGTTAAAAACTCAAAGATACTAAGATCTTTGCTGTTTTGTCCCCTGATATAACCCAGGGTATCTAAAACATAACTTGGTATGTAGTAGGATCAATAGATGATAACTTGTCAAATGAATAATTGAATGAATAATAGACTGTAATGTACTGGAGCTTCAAGAAGGCTAGTGCATCTGAATGCTTTCAACAAGCACCTTTGAAGAAAGGTTCACAAATAGACAATAGCCAAGTCATGAATAACTCTGTGTACACTGGAGGAAAATTTTCAACTTTACCATGAAGAAATTAGAGAGCCCCTGATAAATTTTAAGCAAAAGAATTAAATATCAGGATCACATATCTATCCTATTAACCAAAATAAAAAGAATCCAGGAGTTAGCACTTTAGTGACATCTTGATATTTTAACTTTGAGGTTCCTGAGATATAATATGGGGAAGTCAGAACTCAAATTGTGAAGTTTGACAGACACATCAGAGAGGCAATGGTTCTTGGGCAGCAGTGGAAAATAGACTGGGAGTCAGCAGAGCTGCCTGGGATCCTGACTCTGGACTGGCCAGCAGGGTGACTATGGAGAGGGCACTTAGATGTCATGGACTTCAGGTTTCGCAATTCTATTACTTTGAAGAGCTGGTGAGAATTCAAGGGGATGATACATATAAAGTGCTGGATTGATATCTGATTTAGTTACTGTTCTCACTGTCTCAGAAACTTGGGGTTATACATGTGTGACATATAGGAGATACCTGCACGTAGTTGGGGTTTACTCAGCAAGAGGGCAGAGCAGGGGAGGGTGAAGTATGCAGCTTGCTGACTGCCATTTGGGTGTGGCCTGATGATAGAAGTAGAATGAGATCCAACCTAGCCAAAGACAGGGAAATACTGAAAAATAGGTAGGACATTGGTGCTTTAGGCTAGAGAGAGGTTGAGGAGGAAGAGCATTCACAAACAATGCAGGGCATGTCATTTAGGAAATTCCTAGTGCCAAAACCAGGGACTGTCATCTTCATGATGTAAGGAGGAACATGTGGAGGGAGAAAGAAATGACAAGATCATGTGCTATGATATGAGAAAGTGAAGTAGCAAAGGGAAGAAGGGTGGACATTTGAACTAAGCTGGATAGCAAAATGATTTCTATAATTTTTTGTTTGTGTTTGGTGTTTTGTTGTTGTCATTGGGTGTGGACTAAGACACAATTTCCATTTAGGGGAAATAAGAGAGGACTTGAAAATGTTTCAAGTAATATATGGTGGCCAAGTGTTACTAGATTCTAGATTCTGAGTTCAAATTGTGGTTTTGTTTCTCAAGATCAGTGTTCTCTTGGGTGAATTACTTTCAACTCTGAAATCTCAAATGCAAAATGATGTTAAAAAGAACATGTGCTCTGTCAGTTTGTCAGGAGGCATAAATGATAGTTTTGGTGAAGCCCCTAACAGCATGACAGGGGATGAGTAGGACACTGAGGAAGGGAAAGGTGGCAGAAAGGGAAGGCTTGACCCCCCACGTGGCAGGCGACAGGCTATCTGAGGATAAGGTGGTGTTTTTCTTCTGTTAGAGAAGAAATGGAGATGTGTGCCTTTCAGTGTGTGCAGAGTCAGGCTAGGGAGCAGCTGAAAGTGTTGGGATAGTTGTGATTCATCTATGAAGTGCATGTCAGCTTATCTGTGACCAGTATGGTTGGTGAGGGCACAGGTACCTGGGGATGGATGCTCATGATGGGAATCTTGAGCCATGAGGAAAGTGGAGAGTAGTATGGCTAGTCCCATAGGCCTGGGACCAGGGCAGTCACACAGAGCTCCAACTACTGGGTTTCATTGCTTTATGGCTGCCATTTGAACTTCTTAATAATTTTTTCTTTGAATTGTGTCTCATAAGTGAGCCTAGTGGGAAAATGGAGCACACACCAGGAGCCTGGAGCCTGACTCATGAGGGGTCCCACTTCCCCAGGACAGGATCTCTGCCCCCTGTTCTCACTCACCAATCCCCTGCTGCCTTTTACCATATCCTAGATCTAGGCACAGAAATCAGGGATCAGGCCATATAGGCTGAGATGTAAAGTGAGACCCTAAGCACCTGTGGGGGTCTATGCTTGTCCTGCAAGTATCCCTCAGCTTAAGGGCACAAGACACTAAATAGCAAATCAAAAGATAGGGAAAGAAAAGTCTTTTCTTCTGCTATTTGAATAAGGGGACTTGTACTGAGATTTTTTCACTAGACCCCATGAATTCTACAGCCTGCTCTGGCGAGAAGAGTCACCTGGAGGAGCAAGAGGGCTGCTGGCAGGTCTTAAGAACCAGCTGAATCTGAGCCTCCAGGCTCCTAGTGGGTGTAGCAGAATGGGCTACTCCCAGAGGGCTCATCAGCCCAGAGACAGGAGTATAGGATGTAGAGGGTAAAATTTAGTGAGGGATGGGTATGACAAGGTGACAATGGTGGAGCTTTACACAAGCAAAGAAGCTACTGGCACTAGGGGAAAGGAAATTCAAATGGTCACAGATTAAACTGCATAGAGAAAGAATTTGAACCAGAAGGAAAAATGTGAAGATACAAGATCAGAAATAGACTTAAAAGGAGCCAGGCACAGAGGGAAGTAGAATCATGGAAGATCTGGCCAGAAAAAGAATTTTGAAAGTTCAGAATTTCTGAAGTAGAATATTTCCTGAGCAAGTTCCCTTACATCTCATTAGTAAAGTTTGTAATTTGCCTTTTTTAAAATCCTGCATTTGCAAACAAAACATTGCTCTCAGATTCAAGATTTAGACTTCTGAATCATAGAACAACTCATTTTTTTTGTATAAGTAACATATGTTTGGTGTCTTTAAACACAATTACTTTTGTATAATAAAAGTGTTGATTTGATGATGCAACATTTTCTGCAAGTGTGTTTAAGAGAGTTTATGTTTTCATAAGTTGCAATGAAACTCAATTATGTATGTGTAATAAGGCTTCTGATTGTTACACTTAGACTTTTCTGTATAATGAAGCCAGCAATTAGAATTTGCTTGCTCTATGGCTTACGAAAACACACTTGTTTTGGAGACAAAAGTCTCTTAATGAGCCCCCTTTTTTGTTAATTTTTTTTTGTTGTTAAAAGCCAGTCTATAACTCAAACATATAATTAGATTTCTTAAAGGTTTGGATTTTGTTGTTGTTATTTTTCTTCTCCAAACACAAAACAAAGCAAAAAGCAATAACGTTAAGGCACATATCATTTCAAATCTGTGAATCTTGCTAAGGTCTGCAATTTTACCTTAGAGGCACCCTCAGTGAATGCTGAGGTCCTGCTTTGCTAAAGAGGTAGAGACTTGGGCATGGCAGCTGTCTAGTTTAGCAGAGAAATGTTCTTCCCAAGCATTGCATAGGAGCTGGTCGAGATGCTGCTGAGTTGGGCATTGGTGTGCTGCTTAATCTCAGCTTCTGGGTTAGCCTGAAGTCTTGGCTCAGAAGAAGAGTCCCACTCCTGCTCCCCAGTGGCCACAACTTGCCTCAGAGGCCTGCAGTGCTAAGACAGATGATGAGTCATTCCTGGGCTGATTCTGTGAGTGATGGCAGAATTCTCTCAGAGGACTGTAGAACCCTGCTTGACTTTTCCCTTTCCCTCCCACAATCTGCAGCTACTGTGACAGGTACTTGTGGTGTCCTGTTCACTGCTGGTCATTTATTTCCCCCTTGGACATTCATATTGTTTTTGCAGAAGGCTGTTTCTTCTCTGCTTGTTAGAGCTATAGAAAAGGACCCGTGGGTCTAAACATTCTCCCGTCATGTGTCAGCTTGAAGGAAGCTCTTCTGCCTTCAGAGATGTTTTCCTTCAAGTCTGCGATTAAAAAGGCTTACTTTTAGAAGTGCTGAATTATTTATTAATAATCATTATTAGCTTAATAAACATATTTTTATAAGTTATAATACTATACTAATTGAGAAAACGTTTTTGCAGTGTATCAGTGTCCAGGGATGAAAACGCAGAAAACTCAAGGTATTTCAAACAGAAAGGTTTTAATACAGGCGATTAGTGATATGTATGTTGAAATGGCAGAAGGAGGACAATGATCTTTACCCAGGACTCAGGAAGTAGCATTGCTGGTTGGAATTCCATGGCAGGCAGATCTTGCTGCTACTGAAATCACTGTCCTTTGCTGCCAACAGTAACCCATGGGCTCACACCCCTGAAGTTGAAGTCCCCAGTGATGTTGCCAGAGCCTTCAGTTGCCCACAGTTCCCCATGGTTGTTGGCAGATCCAGGAGGAGCGCAATTTCTCCCTACCTGCCACTATCTGTTCTACAGAGAATGCCTCTCTGCAGCACAGCTGGTCAAGGAGTCTGAATGATAGAGTTTTTAGGCTTTCAGCCTCTGGGATAGAGGGAAAAGCAAAGCAGCATAGAAATGGGTCTGAATATCAGTATACATTTTCTGGCATACTGGAGGCATATGAAGAGTAGGTCAGAAAATATAACTTCTTCTGGGGGGGGGGTGAGCCTCCCGGGAGGATCCCTGGAAGCTGGATGGAAGCCCATGATGCCACAGGTTAAGACTGAGTCATTGGAATTGTGATTAGGGACCTCAGAGGTCCAGGCTGTGCTCTGTGTCTAATTGGCTAAATTACCTCAGGCAAGTCATGTCACCATTTGGACTTTATTCCTTTCTCTTACTTAAAATGTGGGGAGGAAGGTCAATGATCTCTTAGGATTCTCCTGTGGTAGGAATTTCTTGGAAATGGAACATTTGAAAAAAGAAATTTAAGGGGTACATATTGTACATATATAGCTATCTCTAATAGAAATTCCTCTAAGATGGTGAATCATTTTCTCAAGTACTGACCGAGTGTGTGTTTGTGTGTGTGTGCACGCACTTGTGTTTATGTTTGCATATCTAACTAAGCAAGCATGCTTACATATGTTGGTGAATGTGAAAAGGGATATGCAACTATACCTATCAACATTTATCAAAAGTGTGTACATGGTGGTGATATGAGGGTATGAGAGAAACATATTTTGAAGTTAAAACTGGGATTTAATGTGGTTGGGAGATGGATCTCTTCCTTAAATCCTGCAACTGATGATTCTACCTGCAGGTGTGGGTTGGGTGGTCTGGATCCCAAGGAAGTAATCACTGGCAATGACTCCCAGAAAACCCCAACCACAGCTGCAGATTTTATGATCAATCAGCTCTTGGAGGAATGGCGGAGGGAGAACATAGTTAGGGCATTCTGTCAGGACTTATCAATATAAACGAAAGACAGGTCAAGTCTGATCACTGGAATTAACAACCTCCAAACCCAAGAAGTGTTCTGTTCAGCCTCTTCTCAGAGGCAGACTTTTAAATCTTAAACAAAGGATCCAATTAAACTTGATCCAATTTAAATCCATTCAGCTCAGAAACCTTTATTAAATATCTACGATGGATGGTGCCCTGGGCTAGATAATGCAGAAGTTAAACATTTGTGGCTGGCAGGCAGGCAAGCACTGTGCTGGCACTGTAAATTCGAGTAGGAATAGACTCCTGGTCCCCACAACTCTTAGTTTTGGTTTCTTTGTTGTTTAATTGCATAGATTGCATATCCCTTTCGGAGAGGCACTGTAACTGCCTTGTTTATATAAAAGGTGATTTATATTAAGAATTTCCTGTGCGCTAGGCACTGAGGTAAGTCCTAAGAAAGTTCATCTCATTCAATAACACCACAATATTGAAATTCAGTTATAACTTTAAAATTTTTGTGTTTTTTTTCCAAATACATGAAGTCAGACTCTGTTAAGTTATAATGATCAGGTTAAGGTAGCTATAAGACTGTCACCAAGAACCACTACTCCTTCAGCACTACTGTCACAATGCTAAGAGGTGCTGCTTCAGAGGTAGGGGTCAGACTAGACCAGTGATGTAATCTCTAAGGTGTTATGCAATTGTCCAGTCCCAAAGACTTTTCCACTTGGCTGCACTGACCTGGAACTCAAAGGACCTCATTTTTTCCCCCCTGCTTTGCCATTCCCTAGCCACAACTCCATCCTGGGCCTCTGGTATCTCATATGTAGAATAGGAGGTTGAATAAGAGACAGTCCACATAGAAGCTAGGTGTACATGGGTGTATTTGATAACTTTGATTTTTCCCTGTCCCACTCCCAGTCTTATTTTCCCACTCATCAAAATGGCCTTCTTATCACCTATTTTACAAGTTATTCTTGTTTTATATTCTCACCAAGTGATTGTTTTATTGCCCTGCTTGGAATACTTCCTTTTTCCTTTTTAGATGCTCAGGTTAGACTTTTCTGCCAAGCCCTGCCTCCTCTAGATGGCCTTCAATCTAACCACCAAAATGCACAGTGCTTTCACCCTTCCGGAAGCTCCATTATTACATGTTTTTGTCTGAGCTGTCCACCTGACACTGTTAAGTAACTGGGCATTTTATTAGTTTTTCATATGTGCAACTCTTGTCTCTTTTGACCCTTAGAAGCTAGGGATTAGGTACATGTCATACTCTTTTTTTTTGTATCCCCACAGTGCCTAATGTGGAACTCAGCACATGGTAGATGTTGCCAATTATTGATTACTGAAGGACCTGAGGAATGATCTATACATGTGCTATTAGTTTAGGAACAGGAAAAGCCAAAGTGGACTCTAATGGTTAGGAAGAGGTCCCTTGAGAAGGTGGACCCTCAGAATAAAGTTTTGAAGTTTGTATTAAATTGAGAGAGACAGAGCAAATCAGAAGGGAAAGTATAAATGGCACAGCACAAAAAAAAGTGGGAAAAACAACATGATGTTTGGGAGAGGCTGTAGAGAGAACTGACAGGTTGAAACATACCAACAGATTAGGTTGTGAGAAGGCAGACTCAGGATGTGGAGCTCCTGAGAGATGGACTGGCATCAGAGTGTGGCTAATTCAACCTAGAGAGTTGCTCAGTATTTTCTATTTGTTGGGGAGACAAAGTTGAAGAAGACAGAACCTCTTCTTGATTACACAAGAATTTTTAATCAAGACAGAGGTTAAACATGAGATAACAATGAACTTTCACACCAATAAGAATATAATTTATGTTGACAGGAGAGGTGCTTCTAGGGCTCAGGGCTGGGTTCAACCTGGAATGCAGGGGTTCCTGGCATGAGTCCTGGAGACAGAGAGCTGGGCCTAAATCTTAGCTCCAGTACTTGCGGGTTGCCTTATTGTGGGCAAATCCTTTGACTTCTCAGGCCTATGTTTCATAGGGCTCATCAGAGGACTATATGAGGATTAACTGAGATTGTGGATATGAAGTAGAGCACAGTGTAGTGCCTTGTATATACCCCATAATTGTTAGCTATTATCCAATCTTTATTTAAAAGGAAAAGAAAATGACCATGACTGAAAGAGACCATTGTGGACCTTGTGAAGGTGCCACATAGGGCAGACTTTGAGCAAAGGGGGGCCCTTAGCAGGTGGAGGCTTGAGGGTGGTCATGCCAGGGACAGCAGACAGCCTGGGAAACCATGGAGGTAAGGTTTTGTCTGGCCTCTGTGGCAAACAATACGTAGCCCAGTTTTTTGGAAGCAAAGCATGAGTGACATTGAGAAGAAATGACAACTTGGAAAGATAGGCAAGGGCTATGTAAGTTTATATATGACAGGCTGATACATTTAGTTTTAGTGGTGCAAGCAATGGCGCGACTCTGGGAATATGAGCCTGGCATGACTGTAGACAGAACCAGGTGACACCAGGCCCAGGCTCAGGCCCAGGATGGAATTCAGAGCAAGACAAAGGCCAGAGGGTCTCTATCCCCCAGGCCTGCAGTGGTTAACCTATCGAGACAAATTCACTTTTTTCAAAGTCAGCCTGGGAGAGAGAAAGCCACGTGAATCCAAATATCCGGGCAGCAGTCCCCGGCGGCGCCAAAGGTAATGAAACATCAGTATCTGCTGCTCCTATCTCTTATTGCTGATATTCAGATAATGATGCCAATAGCCAGCTTGGGAGGGCTGCTTGTTCCGTTCATCTCCTGAAGGGTCGAGAGGAGGGAGGAAAAGACAGGCAACGGAGAAGGTGACTCTTTTTGGCAAAATAAGTCACTCCCTATTTCAAGGAGCCATCTGAGAATGCTGGAAGACTTCTACCCCTCCAGCTAACTGTGATACCTGGACTAGCAGCAAGTTCTCATCAAATATTTCATGATTTCAAAGTGCTTTTTGCATCTAATATCACATTTGGTGTTCATCATGTGTAAATCTAGACTCAGGAGGTAAGAGGACTCATGCAGGGGAGTTGTCCTAGCTCTGTTTTGCCATCTCTAGCTCACACAGCATCTCTTGAAAGGGATAAGGTCAAGTTGGGAATGGTGGAAGACGGGGTGCTCTCCAGGTGCTCTCTGGTGAATCCAGATCAGAGATGGGGAGGAGGGACAGGATGGTTCTCCCGTCTCTCCTTCCCCACCCACACCTATGGCAGACATTGACAGTGGATCATGACAGGTTTTCCTCTGAGCACAGACAAAGCCTCAGGTTCCTTCTTAAAACAATACTGAGAGTCCACTACTAATTGATCAGAGCTGGCACTTGGGACAATATCTATTTGCTCTCCCTGGATTAAAGTATTGTCCAGAGTGTCTCCTTGTTAAAATGTCAACACTGGTGGAATGTTAACTTATTAAGCCATTATCAGCCCCTGCCACCTCCATATGAACTCATTTGTCAGCTTCTCTCTGCAAGCCCTCAGAGGAACTGAAGTGGGAGAGAGGAGTTTGTTTCCTAAGGAATGCCGGGTCTGGTGGGTGCATGGAATGACTAGCAGTGGCTCCTCCAGCAGATATCCAGATTGTTTAACTGTCTCTTGAGAAAATGTATTGTCTATACTCAAGAGATCACAGTGTAGAACCTTGGGTAAATCACTTAACTCCTTTAGGTTCCATTTCCTCATCTGAAAAATGAAAATAATGATATCTGCCACTCCCACTTACAGAATATCCTCAAGGGTAAAAGGCCTCTGGATGTGTTTTGCATTTTACAAATGTGAGGTATGAACATTTAGCTACATTTGGAAGAGACAAACTCTCATTCCTCAAGTCAAATGCACACCACAAAGGGTAAGGGAAAGAGAGGAAGAAAAAATTAAAAGTTATTAGGTTCCTAAATGCCATTAATTTCAAGTAGATTATCCCATTTAATTTTACAACCACTCTATGAAGTTGATACTATTGAGTTCACAGATTTGCCGACTATCTAGCCAGTGTTTTTCAGAGACAAGATTTGAATCCAGGTGCATCTGAGCACTCTTTGGTACACCAAAATTCAAGACTTCACCTGGGCACACTTGCTTTCTCCTTTTCTGAATTCTTCCCTGCAGAAAGAGTTAGAGCCCACGGATCAGAATGAGACAGGTCAGAAACAGGCCAGTGCCCAGGGACCAGGATCCCTGTGGACAGGCAAGGCTGGCTAGGGATTTGGAGACCCACAGGAAATGATTAGGAAATCACAGTGGGAATGCAGGAACCTGTTCAGCAGTCGTGATACAGGGGGAGGGGCATAGACAGGTAACTTAGTGAATGTAAATCCTAAGATGAGCTCATATCACCCAGATCTTCTGAAAATATTCTGGGCATCTTATCATCTATTATCAGTTTCTGTGTTGAGGAGTTGTTACAGTATACATGGATATAGACTTAAAACAAGCAAGTTATTTGCTATCATTTTATCAAAAGGGATCTGCGGAGTGAGTACGTAGGACCAAATGATATGTGTTCATTTAACACTGCACAGAGTAGGGGCAAAAATAAGTGCCAATTATCTAAAATCCTTTGAGTTTGGCTTTCCTGTATTTAAGGAACTGTATGGAGCTTGGAACACCATAATAAAATAAACATACATATTTGCTGCACACTTTGGGAGTGGCCTTGTGGGGTTTGATGTTTTGAGGATAAGTGATCCAAACCAATAACTTCTTCATCCCTTCAATATCCTTATGAAAAATTGCAGCACAAGAGACAATTTCAATGTAACAGCTAATTTTTTTATGCTCTTGTATTTAATATTTTAAATAAAATATATTTGACTTACTGGACAAAAAACATGGAACACTTTTTTATAAAGACATATGCTAGTTAAGCACAGTTTCCACCAGAATCCAAAGCTAGTATTAGGGAAATATAATGAAATGCTATAACCAGTAACATGGAGCTAGCTCATGTTCATTGCCTTGTGGTTTTGCTTCATGTGGAAGAGAAGAGGTGCTGGGTCTACTTGTCCCTTCTGCAGCAAGGCAGGAGGAATCTGCAGAAACAGTGGCTCTTTTGGCTCCTCTATTGATGTGTAAATCTGTAGAGTTGTGCTACAGGGAAGCTGAGGGAAAAAACTTGAAAGATACAGAAAGAAGAAGGAAAAACAGCAGTACAAACAAGCAAAGTCCATAGGAGAAGGCCAAGTTCGTAGATCCTAGCTCAGCCTCCAGGTCAAGGAGTTGTCATAGTGCACATGGTTGTAGACTTAAAATAATAGCTGCAACCTCTCCAACAGATCAGTAGAGTTCCAAAATGACATTCACAACTTGCCCAAAGCCATGGCTCTGGCAGAGGAGGTCAAGGCTGCGCTGGGCTGGTCAGGGAATCAGAAGACACTCTGCCTCTTTTGTGGATGACATAACTAATTATAAAGAAAAAAGATCCAGTTTGCTCTGTGAGGTCCCAAGGAATGGGACCTAGCAATGGCCATTGTGGAGAGATGCATTTTGGTTAATTTGATAAATCAGAGCAGAGTGGTCCAAAGATGGAGTATTTTAACTTAGGCTCCTGTGTCTCTGTATCTGGAAAAGTAACATTATGTGTTAAGTTAACTGGTGGTGTTAAAACGACTGGTTCTCAAACTAAACTGCATGTTAGACTTCCTGGGGAGTTTTTTGAAAAACACAGATTTCTGACCGCTACAACTAGAGACCAGCTTCTGTAGATGATGGAAGCAAAAACTGGAAACTTACGTTTTTAGCAAGATTCTTAAGTTACTCTTGTTCATGGAACAACATGTGGGAAAACATTTCATGAATATTAAATCATTGAGTAGCTGTATTCAATGTTCTACTAAACTATTTCCATCCTGTACCCCAACTACTTAGAATCCAAGCCTTAACTCTACCCCAAATCTCCTCTAACTCTTCTACTCTGAGCATGTCAGGTTCTTTCATGGCTCCTAGATCATATTCAGTGTTTTTCGCTGAGGTACTGTCCTGGGGTCCTGCTAGACTTGACCCCATGGCTCTCACCCCTCTCCAGGTCTCTGTCCATCATTCCTTCCAGAGAAAGAACTTGATC
Organism: Carlito syrichta; assembly: GCF_000164805.1. Lineage (NCBI taxonomy): Eukaryota > Metazoa > Chordata > Mammalia > Primates > Tarsiidae > Carlito > Carlito syrichta. Next base: position 207,059 of record NW_007252908.1, on the reverse strand, counting down.
ATGTGCAACAGTAATTCCCAGGCTAGATTAGTCACATGAAAATATTCCTATGAATATGAAATAACAAACAATAATAGTTTATCCAGGAAACAACCATGCTAAAAGTAATTAATAACTTAGTTTTTATTAGTAGTAATAATAATGATTATTTCTTAATACTTTTTTTAATTCAAGAAAGGAACTACAGGGGGTATATGTCAAGTCTCCATCAATCACCCCCCTCCAGCACCCAGATGTCATTATACCTTGCATGTGTTTGAAGAGGGAAGGGTCAGCAGGATCCTTATATTGTTATCATATGCATTTGAACATATAATAAATAGCAGCAAGAGGAAATGATCACCTTACAATTTAGTCAGGTTAGAAGTTTCTGTCCTCCCTGGGACTGTAGTCGGAGTGACTCATTGAAATGTGACTCTGGCACTTGGACAGGAAAACATGCAGAGTTGGGTAGCACCTCCCACTCCTGGAGAGCTTCCGTGTACTCCAGGCGGATAGGGCCATTCTCCATGTCATGGCTTGTTTGGGGTCCCTTGGCCACACCATCTGGGAATCAAGCATATGCAGACATAATTCGTAGATGGTGTTACTGCCTGACAAAAGGATCCCATTCGGGAGACTGTCAGGGTGTGGCAGAATGATGTGAAGTTCTACTTGAACCCATGACTTAGTGCTCCTGGAGATTTGAGAGTTGATGCTCACTGGGAAGGGAACAGCACCGGGCAGCTATTGGGCATCTTCTGAAAGAGCTGGTCATGACATATGGGGATGGAAAGAGGGAGAGGAAGAGGAAGAGTTAAGTTTTTAGGTCCTGGTGCTAATCTGTTCCATACCCTCTCCCTTTTCTGGCTCTCATTCCTGTTTCTGCACATGTCACCCATTTGCATTACAGATGCTATTTATTGAGGTGTCTTGAGGGCAAGTGGAGTACACACTGTCTTTCACATTTTCAACAACATGCACCCTTATTCATGTCACCCTTAGGCCAAGCACTGTGCCAGGCACTGAGGCTACATTGAGGACCAAGACAGAGTCACTTCTGTATTACCTGGTTGTTATAAATAAGCAGCACCTTTTCTGAAACAGCTAATGCCAGTATTATTATAATAACAGGTACTATTAACTCTCTTCTGATGTAATGTACAAGTGACTTATGGGTTAGCTGGAAAAACAAGACAAACATATTAGACAAGAAAATGTTTAAGCAGCAAGGTAGATTTTAGAGGCTTCATGGTGGAGGCAAGGAATAAGTTGGCTTAGGAAGGATCAACTGGATTTGTACAAACAGAAGTGAGCAGGATATGTGCCTGGGAAGTAACCCATCCTTAGCTCTCAGTCACACTCAGCTACAATTTTGCCTTCACTACTGTGCTAGGACATTGGTGTCTTTTGATCAAGTTGTATGACCCGGTTGGAGCAAGTGAGTTAACATTCTAATCCTGTTTTCTTATCTGCAAACAGGGATAATGTTGTTTAACTGACATTGTTGCAATGATTCAGTTAGGTAGTATGTGAAAATACCTAACACAGAACCAGTGACTTAGTGAGTCCTCAAAATGCTACTCAGACTTAGTAGGAACAGTGTTGTATTTTTAGTATCTCTCTCTGTCTCTCTTTTTTTTCATTTTTATAGGCTGGGTCTCCTTGATGTCACTACCATGCCTCTTTTTCCTATGGACTTCATTGTAGACAACACTCAGTAGGTCTAGTAATTTCCTGTTGGCATGACTCTCCTGGTTCTTCATACACATTGTCTCATGTTGCCTTGCCTCCTGCTATGCTGTTCTGATACAGACCCTTTCGTACTCCCTTATGTTTTGTGGGAATAAATTGTAGCAACAAATCTAGTCATAGCATTAATTACACATGGTTCATGCAGCGACTGAAGTGAGCGAGTGAGGAGGGAGAATTTGATTACTCCAGGGCATAAGGGCCTTTCAACCAATAATAATTTACTGTCTTTACTAAGTACCTCTGGATGCTCTCTGTAGAGGGGACATGCTATTTTATACACAAGCAGCAGAATCCATTCTTAGGAGGTCATGTGGCCAGGGAGTCAAATGTCTGCCATACCAAGTGGAGGGAGGGCAAGGCTTTCCTTTCCCAGTAAGGTCACAGTGTTATTTGTTCTCTTTCAGAGTGTGAGGCAGGCACAAAGGGAGGCACTAGGACTAGGCATGAGGAAGTGAGTAATTCAAGGTAGGATATTATTGGCTACAGATGCAAAACCTGGCAACTGAAGCTAACTTTCTGAGATCAGAATATCAAAGCAAGGTTGTTCACGTGTGTGTATGTGTGTGTGTGTGCGTGTGTGTGTTTGTATGCTGTGGTTGTGGGTGCATGTGTTTGCATGGCCCTCAAATGTGCATGTGTGTGAGCCTGCGTGTGCATGTATACATGCATATGTGTTTGTATAAGCATGTGTGTGTTCACATGAATGTCCTATGTATGTTTTTATCCTGTTACCTACTCCTCTTTCCCTTTCTCGTCTACTGAGTTGTTATTTATTTCTATTTCAATCTATCTATGTATCTATCATTTATCTATTTACCTATTTTTATTAAATAGCCATACTTTATTGAAAATGCTATATGGCAAGGAACCCAGTTGAGTGTTTCTGTATAATAATCCTCTGAGGTTGCTTTCACAACCCCAGGATACCTTGAGAAGCCAAGACCTAAGAAGTGGGGTAATTTGTCTAAGGCCAGTCAGCCTGTTAGTGGCCCAGGAGGGATTCAATTCAAGCAGGCCCAGCTCTGTATGAATAGTCTGCTTTTAAAGATTCTGCTTTAGGGTCAATGTGTCTTCTCTGCAATGCTCTCATATTTTCAACATCTTGTTCAAAGTACTGAATTCAGAACCCATGATGCTCCTTGAGTGGTCTGTTGTGAGTGTCCAGTCCCACAATCAGGTCACTTTGCTTCATCCAATGCAGTACAAGGCAACACTGTTAGCACCTGCTTTCAAATTGTGGGCTTCTATTTCCCTGACCTAGTACCAAGCTCACTGCTTTTCAGATCTAGACCCTTGGGCATTTCCAAGGCTAGTTTACAATGCTGAAGATGGGTTCTGGGTCAAGGAAGGTGGCCAGAAGGAAGTGCTAACCAGTGACTCAAACAGAGGGAAGAGGTGAGCAAGTTTATGGGATACTGGGTCTCCTGGGTACTTCAGGGTCCTCTCTAGAGCAACAACAGGCCTTGCCCTCCTGGAAGGATTCTCTGATAACATAGAGAATGGTCCAGCACCTCCAAACTCACAGGTGGATAGGAGCTTGTGTCAGGCTGGCAGCGTCGAGAGGTTTTCAGAGGTTGATAGGAATTTCACATGCAGGCGTCCACCCATTGGTTATGGCTTGACTGTCAGGCAAATTCATCCTACCCCTGTGTTCTCTCTAAACAAGCTGCCTTGGATTGTGGAAATTCCTACTCTAAAGTAAGTGGTGTTTTCTGGGAGGACAAATGCAGCAAACAACAGCTAACTATTAGCATCTTCAAATGAAATTGTTTACCAGGGTAGCTTTTGAAGGAAACAGTAACCTGAGAGGCCAATACCAATGGCTGACAAGTCCCTGGAGTTGAGCTGTCCAAGACGGTAGCCATTAGCCATATGGTGCTATTGAGGATGTGAAATGTGACTTTTTTGTTAGTTAATATGTAAGTGTAAAATGCACACTGGATTTTGAAAACTTAGTGCAAAAACATGAATGCCACATAGCACTGATAATTGGTGTATATTAATTGCATGCTGAAATGAAAACATTTTTGAAACATTGCATAGAAGCATATTAATGTTAATTTCACCTGTTTCTTACTTTCTAAAATGCAGCTACCTGAAAATCTAAAATGATGTACAAATCTAAAAAGATTTGTATCTTTTTTTCTATTGGATAATGCTGCCAATGGAAGTATTGTCCAGGGAGGGTCTTTGGACCACAGAAAGAGGGCTTTGGAATCATGGGACTGTTGTGCACAGAGTTAATAATAGTGGGTGGTAGAAGTGCCCACATTCTAGCCTCCCTTGGACAGAATCTGCTTGCATTAGAGGTGTCTCTACTGGTAAAGCAAATATGTATTATACATGAGTATGACTTGGCACTTTTACCCCACTTGATCAAATCAATCATATGGCTTCTAAATATAAAGCATCTTCTTAAGTGCTCTATATTCTGTACCTAACCCCTATTTCTAACTGGGTCTGCTTCAATAAGGCTGATCTTCTCCCTATGGCTCCCATTGTATGTTTCTATTAGTGTCTCTCGCTCTTTGTTTTTTTTTAAATTTCTATTATCACATTTGTTTCTGGGCAATCAGCACTACTCGAGGCTCACAAAACCTTCCTGGACTATATGAGTCTTCATTAATCTTTCTTCTTTGAACATCTTGGGTACTTCTTTCCTGAACTATAACTTTCATCACACATTGTCTATTGGCCTCCTCTTACATCACATGTAAAAGACCTGTCATCTAGGTCCTATTGTGTCCCCTACCAAGCTCGGTAGAGTACACAGGCTTTAATATATATTTCATTGCTAGCACTGTTGCTTTTCTCTGCCTTGCCACGTCCTCTCATTAAGTGTCTTCTCCTGGAGAAGGGCAGGGACAGCAAGCAGCCTGAGGCCAAGTGCTATATCTTCTGAGTCTGCAGACTCATTTTAAATCTTGGCATTATTCACTCAAAATGCATCTAAGTGTTACAAGAAGAAGGATTTGGTGACTCTTGACATACTGTGACTTTTGGGAGTTTGTCTGGGCTAGCTGCCATAACTGTGTACCCTGTGGGCCTGACATGGTGCCTGCAATTCCTCCATAGAAATGTATTTCTCATTATGCCTTGGTCTTCTTTTCTTTTAACATGTTAAATCCCCATGAGAAGGAACACTTTAAAAAAAAAAAAAACCTGGGTATTACTCTATTGCCCAGGCTGGAGTGCAGTGGCGTGATCGCGAAGATCATGGCTCATAGCAGCTTCAACCTCCTGGACTTAGGTGGTCCTTCCACCTCAGCATACAAAGTAGTTTGACCTATAGGCATGTGCCAACATGACTGGCTAATTTTTAAACATTTTTTTGGAGAGATGAAGTTTGGCTACATTGCCCAGGCTGGTCTTGAACTCTGGACTCAAGCAATCTGCTTGCCTCAGTCTTCCAAAGTACTAGGATTAGAGGCATGAGCTGTTGAGCCCAGCCAGGAACACTTATTAAACCTCAGATCCCAGAAAGAAGTAAGGCTGTAGAAAATGCAAGGTAGGAAAGACAAGAGCTCCAAAAGAGAGAAAAAATATTTGGGAAATTTGAGATGGGGTGACTAAAATATACTTAGCTATCATTCCAAATTTTGTGAGGGCTGGACCTTTCCTAGGTCTAGAAAGAGTTCATATGCTTGCTTTTCCTTTCATTCCCACAGAGCCGAGGCTGGAGGAATAAACCTTGCGTCAGTAAATCAACAGAGCTGAGACTCAGTCAGTCAGGCAATCTTAAGAGCATTCTTGGATTTGTGGATGCCTTGAGAAGGATGCTTAGAGAAACCGAGGATAGGGTAGTTATTAAAAGAGATTAAAGGGCATTAGCTAGTGCCTCAGCAAGTTATAATTAAAAAAAGGGAACGGAAAGGAAACAGGAGACTAATTTTTCCAGTCGCTGAAATTTCAAGGAGGAGTGAGCTGGCTTGCGAACCATTGCTGCTTTATATTAATTCTCCTGTATGGCTAAATCTAACCCAAATACATGTCTTTCTCAATTGGAAGTGCTCTAGTCAATTTCACCATCTAATACAGAGAGGAGGTGACCTGAGAGACAAGGAAGCAATGCTAACCTCAGATGGTATTATTCTCCAAAGTATCTTAAATCCTGCTCTGCAAGTAAGTGACTTGTTTCTAGAACATAACCTTGACATGAAGAAGGGAAATTATCATGGTGTCTATCTGGGGAAATTGAGTCCCAGGGAAGTAAAAGAGTCCGTTCCTCTAGACTATCTGACAGTCAAGTGTGTTACTAAGTGACAACTTTGTGGCATGCATTGCAATGATTTAGTCCCTGCTAGTTAGGAGAACTTAGGGAAGGCAGAAGACCACCTACTGGATGAGGTTTAGCAGGGTCCTTTTAATTTTTCACCTTCAAAAATATCATCTACTTCAGTCAAAGATCTATGATTTCCCATGAGAACTTTTGTTTGCTAATTTAAGATATCTCTGTTAAGATGCAATCAATCTGAATAATGCCATATTTAGTTAATGCCATTCATGTACCCTTAAATACAGATTGGAGGTCTATGGCTGTTTTTGGAGAAAGAGGCCTAGATTATTAGATTGCTGCATAACAGATTCAAAAGGCGGGTATACCAACTTTGCCGCCCTCACATTTTTGCAAAAGTTTAGCTTCGATTGTAACTATGAACAATTTTGTTATTCTAAAATAATGAACAACAATGGGTCTGAAGATCTTGGTGTTATCCTAGAGAAAATATTTTTAAAAACTAGTCAGACATCAAGCTTTACATAAGACAAACATCTATGAAGGCCTCTTGGTTGACTTTTTCATCTTTATTTCCTATATTCAGGGTAACATCAATTTAGTATATTCTCACATGGAAGACTAGAAGCTGCACAGGCAGAAATGGCAGTATCAGAAAGTGGCAGCTGACAGTGTGACAGAGGGAAGGAGAAAGGAAAATTTAAAAATCAGTCCTAAGATTTTCAAAAGGCATAGCAGCCTGATTTCAACTAGAATAGGAATTAACAGTGCTTCATATGTCAAGACCCCCTCAGGTATCATTATGGGTTGGTGAAACAGCCACTGATTTTCATTAGGGGTGACCACAAGACACAAGAAAACACTGGAATTAGATTTAGCCTCCTTGCCAGAGCTGAGGTGCAGAGAAAGGAAATTAAATGTATTGAGCTACCAGCGTAGGAAGGTGATTTGGGTGTCATCCGTCATCCCAATGCTGAATTCTTCAATGTTTCTCTGCAGTAGGGGGTTATTGTTCCCATTTTAGAGTAGAGAAAACTGAAGTTTGGAGAATGGGTAAAGATCAAGTTCATTGGTGCTGGCACTACAGGAGTGCCTTCCCTTTCTTCCTAGCTCATTTGCTCTATGTCACCAGGGATATATCAGTGTTGCCCCACCCCTTACTGTGATCCTTTTCACCTCTTGTGACTCACCTGTTTCCTTAGCTCAGAGCATCTAAGCTAATCTTTCTGTCCACATTGCCACACTCTTTCTTTACTGCAAGGTCTAGCCTAGAACCCAACTTTTCACAAAACACTTTTTACTCCACATCACATGACTTTCCTTTCCATCTGCTTTCCACAGCACTTGTGGCAATTCTGCTGATTTCTCAGGGGTTGTTTCCTGCCATTCATGGTATTTATCTTGCACTGTAATTGGATAGAATCCTCATCTAAAGATTTGCTTCCTGCCAGATATGGTAGTTCAAATCTGTAACCCCAACATTTGGGAGACTGAAGTGGGAAGATTATTTGATCCCACGAGTTTGAGACCATCCTGGGCAACACAGCGAGGCATCATCCCTACAAAAACATAAAAAAATTAGCTGAATGTGGTGATGTGTCCCTGTTGACCCAGCTACTCAAGAGGCTGTGATGGAAGGATTGTTTGAGCCTAGAGGGTTGGGCTGCAGTGAACCGTGATCTTGCTATTGTACTCCAGTCTGGGTCACGGAGAGAGTCCTTGACTCAAAAAACAAAACAAAACAAAACAAAACAAAACCAAAAACCAAAACCAAAACAAAAAACACTTGCTTCTTAGATCAGAAATGCCATCTCTTCTTCTACTTCTGAATTTCATGTGAAGTACATTTACTCCTTGTAAATTCTTGAATGTTTAAATTCCCAAAGTCAAATAGTCTCTTCTGCACTTGGGCCTTTATGACTAGTTGATAGACATATGTGTTGTCCTGGTTGGTCTGTAACAGAAAAACCTTCAAAAGCCCACTTCAGGGATGTCTGAAATAGTCTTAAGAATTATTTCTCCACTCCTTGCTGACTCTGTTCATAGGATGTTTTTGTATCTTCCTATCTAACCTCTATCCAAGGGGAGGGACATCTTCTTCCAAGGTTTGAAGTCCCCAAGGATGATCCATAGTTGATCATTGCATTGATTAATTGTGGCAGTCCTGAAAATTAGGCAAAGCTGAAGCAAGTTTCCCCCCCCACCCCGTTTTCCAGCCTCACTGTTTGTTATCCATCTCACCATACCTTTGGCCAGAGTATTTCATTCACAGTCTCTTCTTCCTCTTGCCTCTTCACCTTTCTCCCATTCCATAGTGAGTGCTCTTGCGTGCACCTTCCTCATCCCCAGGAGTCCCCGTCCTTTGCTAGCACAGACCCTCTACTCCCTTCCATTCTCTGCCAGGAAGGTCACTTCATCAAACTAAAGCTCATTAAAGGAAAAGGCAGAGAAGCGATTCAGCATCCTGACCCCAGATATTGTAGCTGAAAAAGTCCTTTGCCTTTTATATTTCAACCTGAATAGGTGTATGACTCAGTAGTGGAAGGATTTGTAGCTGACACTCAATAGAAGCTGCTCTCGAATTTTGACAAATCCCATCTTGAGCCAAGAAGAGAAACAGATATTGATCCTAAGTGTACCTAATTCATCTCTGCACTTGTAATCCCAAAAGAAAATGCCTTCTCTGACCAGAGGGCAGTCAATATTTTTTCCATCTTGTAAAATAAATAGCAGTTATTTTGGTGTGTCTTCATGCGTCTGGGGTACCAGAAGTAAACAAAGAGTTGATTTTTTTCCTCTTTCTACAGCTGAGTAATAATAACTGCTAGGTCCCTTGTATGGACTAATTAAAACCATATCAAATAATTTGGACTGATGAGTGACCAGGGACAACTGCAACATACTTTGTCCACATTAACAAGGAAGGCTCCTTCCCCAGGCTGGGGACTGGTATATCTGTGGATACTAGGTTGGGGAAATATAATAAATTGCAAGAGAATTCATTTCATGGGACTCTGTCTGATTCTAGCAGTATTACAGTTTTAGCCACACAAGGGAGGTGTTCATACCAGCCAGGGGTCTACTTACAAACATGGTTTTATTTATTGTCCTTTCTATCCTTTACCTGTGAGACTAGAGTTAGTTATGGGAGAGCTTCCAGAGGGTCAACAGGTCAGGCCAGATAGAGAACTGTTCTGTTTCCACAATCATTCTGTATATTCTCAACCCAGATGGAGGGTCACAAGTTGTTGGAAAGACTGAAAAACTGATTTGTGTCTATATTGATCCAAGCCCCACATTATTTCCCAACCACCTCAGGTCATTTAAAAAAAAAAAAAACGAGCACAGAATCTCTCTGAAATGTGATGCATGTCAAACACTGTACCTACATTTGGGCAGACCATTTGCTCAATTCCAGGTTTTTCCTACCCGATAATAATTGTTTTGGCTTTTATACCTGACCAGTTCACTCAGATAAACCAGTCTTCTAGCTTCTTGAAGATTAAGAACAATATCAGAAGTCATATTTGGATTATTCAAAACATTGAAGGGATATTCATTTCACAGTACAAATCATTTGATTTTGCCAGTCTAAGAGAACCATCTAGATTTTCCACAATATTCTCTTAGTGTCCTGTAAAAATGGAATACTTAACCAGATAGACAATTCTGATATTCTCATAATCTGACTGACCCATTGGGTACTGGGCAAACAAGTCATCCTGACACAATAATAAAATGTTTGGGAATTGTGTGTTTTCCACTCACTGATCAAACCAGTCTACTCCTTCTTTCTGTGATGGACCTCCAAATGCTGCTGTCTGCTCCTGGAGTCTTGCCAACCATCAGTGTGTATTAAAATGGTGTCCTATCTGTTTTTCCAAAGCCTCTCACAAGTAGACCTTCAGATTCTGCACCCCAGTTCTGAGAATTTTTCTCTGAAAGTATAGGAGGTTCAGGGCCAAGGTTCATCCTGCCTGTCCATACAGAAATGAGTAGAAAATATGCTGGGAAGAACTAAACAAGATTGTTTCTAAAAGTATAAAATTTCTACCTAATGCAAATGTATCACTCAGTATTGATAACCTTAGTAGACATGTAAAAGCCACAAAGTCATTAAAATGAGTGGGCGAGGGACACATTTAAATGAAAAAATCTAATTTGATGAAGAATTAGAAGCTCTGATAACTATTCTTAGCCTTGGCCCAAAGTAACTCTATGTCCTTGGTTAAGTCATTTAATATTTTAGGATTTCAGTGTCCTTATTGTCAAATGAGGGGGTTGGGATTAGATGGCCACAAAGCCCCCCTGCTGCTTTAATATTCTATGAGTCTGCATCTCAAAGGCATGTAAATAAGCCATTTGGGAAGATTTACATTGTTTTCCTTTTAACTATAATGCAGAAATAGAGATATTGGGCTTATCTCAGCATGGTTAAAACTCAATAAATATAAAGCTTATGTTGTGAATTTCCTTAGTGGATCAAAGCATTTACCAAGGTTTGTCTTCAACACTTTCATCTTCTAGGGTTCTAGGAATGAAAAATATGTTGCACATTGCCAAAACTAATACTCTTACAATGCAAATTGTCTGCAGAATTACATTTCCCAACATAGCTAATGTGCTGGCATGAGTGTATATTATGTGCACATATCCATGATCATGGGTTATTATATTTAAAAAAAGACAAAAACACCTCAGTGATGGTCTCATCTGGGCTCTCCCTTTACAGGTGAGTCTATGAAACCCCAGAGAAGAGAAATTGCCTAAAGCCACTTAAGTAACAAAAAAAAAAAATGAGATCTGAATGGCTTAGCTGCCACTTATTTAATTCTTTGTTTCCTCCCACAATTCCATAGGATGCACACATTGCAAGCATGTAAACATAATCATTGAGGTAACATCAAACAAGTCTTCATAAAAATTTTTTTTTTTTTTTTTTTGGTGTCAGCATCTCACTCTGTCACCCAGGCTGGAGTGCAGTGGCACGCTCATGGCCACTACAACCTCAGGTTATCCTTCCTCCTTAGCCTTCCAACTAGCTGACTCTGCAGGAATGCACTACCATGCCCAGCTAAATTTTTTGTAGTTATTGTAGAGATGAGGTCTCACCAAGTTGCCCAGGCTGGTCTAGAACTCGTAGGCTCGGCAATCCTCTCGCCTCCACTTCCTGACATGCTATGATTGCAGGCGTGAGCCATTGCACCTGGCATCTTCATTTGTTTTGTCTACCTGTAATGTATATTCACTGACAAAAGATGCATTCTTAAGAACCATGCAGAATGATTAAAGATCGTCTATAGATAGACTTGCAACCGCCTCCTCAATCTGTCTAGAAATCTGGCTAAAGCAATCACCCTTGACTTGTAACTTATCCAAAGTCACATAGTAAGCTTAGGCCAAACCTATATTTCCCTATCAGGTTATTTTCAGAGTTGAACCTGGAGTTGGAGTTTCAGAGTTGGACTGGGGTTTTTAGTTGTCAGTGTTCCTTCTGTCATATCAACCTGGCATTTATCTAACTTCCATCACTTTTCCAACATCTCAACTAGTCTCTGCTTGTAAACTTTCAGTAAATGGTGTCCACCACTGACTGAAATAGCCAATTCTGCCATAAGAATGTTGTTTTTAATTGTGACCTTAAATTAGATTCCCTGTGGCTCTCACTTTTCTGACCTAGTTATTCTTTTTACCCTGTGAGTAGTGCCAACATACCATAACACCTGTTTTACATTTGAAGACAACCACAATGTTCCTGCCATGCCATTCTCTGGTCTTCCATTACTGGGCTCAGCATCCCTGTTCCATTCTCCTTTACATTCTTCACACTGTTTGCTCTCCATTGGGTATTTCTCATTGTCCTTGGAAAAACATTGTGCCCCAAATGGAACATGATTTCCTAGATGTTCTCTGTTCAGTGCAGAGTATAAGAGAGCTGTTATTCACCATGAACAGAATACTTACCTTTCCATCAAGCACAGAGACTCATCAGTTTTCACTTATTGCTTTGTTAAGCGGTGATGAATTTGCTCAATTCTTCCCTTGGTTTCTCGGCAGAAGGCAGGCAGAGGAGCAATGGCCTTGATTTCAAGAATCTCTTTCCTGCTAGAACACTGAAGAGCTTGTCAATATCTTTTCTAGGTGCGGTTTGTCAAACCGAAATTCCAATAGACAGCCATTAGCACCTCACCCTGTGCTTCAGAATCACATTTGGAGGAATTTATTTTGACTGATCACAGCTCACAGGGATCATTTGGTTCTATGAATCCAATCTTATGTTTCAAAAGCCATTTCCTATCAGTGATAATGTGTGTATCCCTTGCTCATACTGATTTGCAAAGAGCAGGGTAAAAAAAAAGTCGTTTGATTTTCTTTGAGTCTTGTCTAAAGAAAAGGACAATCTCTTTTTCTACCTCTCCTCCACCCTAGTAAGAGCCAGCTGTTGAGATAAAAGACATCACACCTCCTAAGACATCTGATGAAAGTAAATTGTCACTCCATTGACATATTGAGATGGCAAACTGCATAATGCATTTCTCAGGCCCCAGCAAAACGGATGTTTTTCTTTCTAGGAATGTATCTGATTCCGGAAGTTTATTGTCCTGTAGATTGGAATGTGGTGATCACTCAGATAAAACCATCAAAAGCAGAGTACTCTAGTTCTTATAATAAGCTGTGAATATATTTTCATCAGAGCAACAAAGAAAGATAAAATTCCTAAGCAAAGGAGAGTCAATAATATAATTTTCTTCTATGGGAAGAACAGTAATATAGGGGGGAAACATAGTTTAATAGACCAAAGGAAAAAAATCCAATTGGTGACAATAACAATAGATTTTACAGGAAAATATGTGATAAGAAAGAAACTTGCATCGTATGGGACACCTGTAGTTAATTATTGTAGCTAAAGACATTAAAATCAGTTTCTTTGCTCATATATCTTCATAGACTGTTTGGCAATATTAAATGACAAAGGCTTAATAATCAAAAGTACTGAGTTAGCAAATGTTTTCTAATTTTAATAACTTCTTGTTGTAATTACCAAGTCTTAGAGTGAAATGATTTAATTAGAAAGTAATCAAGAAGTGTCTACTGTTAATTGAAGGAATTATAAAAGATCTACATTTTTAATATATTTCTGGGGTAATAAAATTAGAGTTTACCATAATTATTTTTAAACCACCCAGTGAAGAATGTTTGATATGAAAGCAAAGGATTTGATACTTCTAAGAGTGGTACCCATCACTGAGAACATGGTAGGATTATAGGATCTCATCCTTCTTGTCTCAGAAATAATAGTAATCGTTGTGATAATAATAATAATATTTATTGAGAACTTACCATCCATCAGGAGTAAGTGATTCAGAGCAGAACCTATATTTGTTTTATTCACCAATGTGTCTCCTGTGTACATACAGCTCCCCAATGAGCAATTTGAAATCATTTGAATTAACACAGTGAAGAATCTGAAGAGACTGTGACAAGTCCCCAATCTTATTTTTATAGACATTGGTCTGCTTTCTCACTCTTATCATCAGAATCCTTCCTTTGGCACATGCTCCTTTGGAGTACATAGACTTATTTCTACTCTGTCTGAACTCAAGTAAAATTCATATTTGCATGCGTATCTACTTCAATTCATGTGACAAAGACCTTGCCACAGACTCTAGGATACAAATTTTCACTGTTTGCAGCTCTTTGTTTATCCCCTTAAAGTCCAAGTATATGGTGTTAATGGGTATTTGCAGGACAGAAGTAAATGAAATAGATCTTCAAAAACAAGGGAAGGAATGAAGAGAAATAAAGAGAAGTTGATGTCAATTCCATGAAAGTGGGAGTGGTTCTACTTAATATTACAAAGGTAAAATCATTCAGCTTCATACTGCTGATATGGACTTGAGGAGATGAGATATGCCTTTAAGTATTTAACTGTACAAAGCAATCATTTTCATGGGCATTGGAAAATTCCCCTCTTCACTAAAACCCCCCGTCTCCGCTGTCCCTCCCAGGCCCATCATCGTGGTATGCCTGCCTCACCAGCCACAGTCTTCAGCGACAGTGAATTACCAGGGACTTAATAGTTATCTGGGGCTTAATGACTCTTTGTGCGTTTTGGACCATCAGCTCCTCCTGGATTCTCATTAATCCCAGGGGCAATGGCTTAGACCACTATCATTATTGCTTTAACAAACACTTCCAGGATACGATGAGAGTGACTTTCCATTTATCTTCTATGGAAATTCATTCTGCAGGAGTGACACTGTCAGCTTAAGTGACACAAGCTATTGTCTTGAAGCTAAAAAAAAAGGTATTACTGCTTCTGTACTTATTATATGGAAAGATAAAAGCTAATTAAATGTTATAGTTCCCAGCTTCCTGAACACAGATAAATACTGGTGAACTTTCTTTTAAAAAAAAGTTCTGTTAATATTGTAAGGAGATATTTGGCCTTTTTATAGATAAAAGCTAGTGGGAGATGGGGAGGATATGGAAGGTAGACAATGAGGAACTGATATTCTAGAAGAGTTACTATTTCATAGAATGTATACTTTAACTGACTAAACCAATAGACATATGAATTAAATAATCAATAGCTATTTATTTACAAATTCTTGTGTTTGTAATTTATTTTTAACTTAGGTTTGCAGAGTCAACCTACAAAATTTGCTGATTCAGTCACTAGAAAACCAAAAAAGATAAGTTCACAATTCACAAATAGTGGCACTAGGTAGCAGAATGTGCCTCAGTCATATATACTTGATGTAACTCATCAAAGATTCAGATTATAATAAATGCATTATTGTTAAATAATATATCAAACAGATCAGTATAAAAAATAAAATGGAGAGCCTGTTCAAACATGTTCTTTGAGATTACTATTTCAGTAAGTCCAAGGTATAATTATATGATTTTATACCAACTCCGGGTATTTACTTCTTAGAAAATTCCAATCCCTGTTCTAATTTCAGAATCTCAACATTTAGTTCTAGACCAATGCTTTTATCTGGAACCAAAAAATTTATAAATTTCATCAGAGTTTTTTTTGTTGTCAAGTTTGCCTTCAATATATGTTTTCTTATTTAACAGTGCCTAATCACTGACTCTCCCTTCTTCCTCTTTTCCAAATATTGTTTATTTTTAATATTCCAGAGTAGGAAAGAGATAATCTTTTGAAACTTCTCTGTGTCCAGTTTTCTACTGCCACTGTCTTCACATTATCTACTGGACGATACAGGGCAAATCATGCAAATTCTATGGATGTCCTTGTCTTCAAGAAGTCTTGAAGCATGTACAGAAGACTTTATTAGAGGCTTGTTAAGGTTCTTTGTGGTGTAAGGGTATGTGACTCAAGAGAAGAAAGTATGTTTTCACTTTTTTCATTTTAAAAGACAAGCATTTCTCCTATTCATTTTCTAATAGATACCATCATGATTTCTCCTTATCGTGGGGTGATGCTTTGATCAATCACTCACCCAACCATATTGAGTTTTCAGAAAGTTTGAACATGTTTATCCCACATTAGCGTAATAATCTATTTTTGGGTCTGTTTTCTTTAGTATTCCTCAAACCACATTAGATCAAGGAACACAGTGTTTTGTATTTTGATTCCATTATGGTGCTTTTGATCAGCAGTTAATAAGGTTTCAGTGGGAACAGCATATTTTCATCCCAAGTGCAGAGAAGCCTGCAGAATCTAGAATCTAGACCTCATTGTGGATCTCATATAACTTTTTCCATGAGGTATGTACTTGCAAAATATTAATTAACAATAGTATTGTTATTAATTTGCTAATTTTATGCTTTTCCATGTTAGTTCATCCTAGACCTACTTGATTGCCATTGGAACTTGGACTCAGAATAAAATAATCACATTTTCTCCTTAGTGTTCTTATGATTCCAACCCAAAGAACAAAATATTAGTCTCAACAATATCATGATGAAGAAAATATCTATTTCTTATTTAGGTTTTTGAGGAACTGAAAATAGCTTCTCAGTCTCATTTCTACTTTACACATCCTGAGAACCTATATACCCAAGGTAAGGGGCTATCATTTACCAGATCAGGAAACTAAGGTTGGTGACTTATCCAAGGTAGCAAAAATAACCAGTGGCGATATCGCATGCCTCCTCTTGTACTCCTTGTCTTTGGTCTTAGAAAATTTGAGGAGTTATCATAAATTTCTTGTGATTTCAATTTGCTCCTGAGAGCTGTTAGATATTCTTTAGATATATCACCTCTTTTCAATAAAAAAGACTTGCTGCATTGTTCAGTCTTTCTTCATTTTTTTCTTGCACTATTGTGCTTTTATTGGTCTTCCTGACCATGAGTCTTCAATAAACTCTTCAGCATGACCTTTGATCTATGCTTGAAATGTTGCAACCTCCCCTGTACTCCCACAGCACACTCTTCCATGATAGCAATGTTTACCCCATATTAATATAATGATTTATTTATGATCCATTTTCTCTAATATTTCTCAAGTCAGACTAGATCAGGAAACACCGCGTTGTGCATTTTGATTTTGTTATGGTGTTTGTAATCAGCAATGTATAAGTACGTGTGGCCTGTGTCCATAAAAAATAAATAAGAAGAGTAAGCCTATGTAAACATTTGGGGACTACGAGAAGCATGGACTTTTTCACCACTTGTCCAAATATCATATGGGAGTATTCTTTGCATCTTGGTGAGGTGAAATGAATGGCACAACAAAAATGTACTGCTTTCAATACTTGGATATAAATTGGTGGATGCTACTTTTCAAAGAGGAATTTTTTCTTAAACAATAGAGCTATATTGAATTATTGAAGAAAAACTCAGAATTTGGGATGAGGAGTAAATCCTTAGTTGAAAGCAAAAATCAAGAATTGTAACTTCCATACACATCCCGTGACACCACACGTCAGATTATATTAGGATCCTGTATTGAAAGGGATGCTGGAGTTTACCTACATAAACATCCTGAAGGTGATGTTTCTCAGATTGTTCCCCATGTCTATATTTTAGCATAGTGGAGGTGACAAAACCCAAGGCATTTCTTTCAGTAATATTCCAGTTGCATCTTTTTTCAGTTAATGTCCCTTTTTATTTCCTCTACATCAAATGTATTTCTGACTTTGACACCCAAAATATAAGAATTCATACTTCCTTGTTTCCTAGAGAGTCTTCTAATCTGTGGTAGAATTAGGTAAACTCTTTGTCATACATCTTCAAGTTTATCAAGGAAAATTGTTGTGTAAAAAGTATAATTTTAAACTTTTCTCAAAGATATTGCTGAAATCATTCCCCTTTTGCCTTAGTCCAAAGTGGAATGATTGGTGTTTTAAAAGCAAAATATATTCAGCTGTCATCAAAGTGATGCAATGTAGTCTTCCTGTTATCAGAAAAGTGTACAATAGAAGACTCATCTGAAATACACTGTAGTCATAATGGAGAACATTTGAATTTTCCAGTGGGAAAAAATCTTTTGAACAAATTTTGAATAATCCAACAATTATTTATAAGAGAGGAAGTCTCTAGCAACTGCATTTCAATAATATGAATGAATTTTAAAATGACCACATGCAGGTATATACATGTACCCAATTTAACTTAAAAATATGAAGGGAATAGAGAGTATGAGAACAGTTATGTTTATCAAACCCTAGATACCAATACCAGGAGCCCCCAATATTGCAAACTGAAAAAAGAATACATTGGGTCAGTTGCAAAGGTTTTGACCTTTATACTGTAGCTCATCATTTGTCTAGGATGGATTAGTCAGTTATTTGATGGCCACTTCTCTGCCTGTTACTAAAACAGTGACAATGGCCAAACTAAGGAGGTCATTTGGCATATGAATATGGTGACTGATATCATGAGCATCAGAATGACAGGAGCCACTACATCATAACCTAATTTACCAAATACCAGTAGATATTTAGAAGCTACCTCAACTCTGGACTGCATAGAGTATAAAACAACTGCAAGAATAAAATTAGTGTTATAAGGCATAGTATGTTGTTCTCATTCTCTTACCCCAAACACCATTTCTTCTGCCCTCATATAACCAATGCCCATTCTGCTCATTTAACCCAAATCAATTAAAGTGGATGTTTACTAATGAAAAATTCCTGCATCTGAAGGAGCCTGGGTGGATGATTATTAAAAGGAAACTTCACAGATGAAGGGGTCCTGTCCATTTCAGACAATGTGCTGCTTCATGGGGCCTGTTGCTTCTTAAATTAGAGTGAGCTGTTTTCTTGTGCCTATACCTACTTTAGACCCAGGGAACTCTGATTTTTTCAAGGGCATCAGCTTGATTAACTCTTCAAGAAGCTCTTTGAAGGAAAATAGAATGATACCTTCTTTTGTTGGAGAATATGAGTCAGACAGATTTATTTGGAAAGAAGAGCCTTCAGGGCTGGTGAATTTTCTTTACTAGAGAGGTGAACTTTTTCACATCCTACATGCCATTCAGTGAGAGTGTGGAGGAGCCATGTTATACATCCCTGATGGGGTGATCTGGAAATAGTTATTTCCCAGAGTTCTGTGTTCCTTTTTTATACATGTTTTTTCAGAGATTTGATTCATTGGTGTGTAAAGCCTGAGTTTTATCCAAAGGATAATATGCTCAATCATGTAATTATAAGAATGTCTTACATTTTTCCAGGTCAGGATTTTTCCATTTCAGCACTATTTGATATTTTGGATTAGATGATTTTGTGTTGAGGAGGGCTGTCCTGAGCATTGTAGGATGTTTAGCAGTATCCTTGATATCTATACTAACTAGTTGCTGGTGATACCACTGCACTGCTGACAACCAAAAAAATACATCACCAGGTATTGCCAAATGTCCCCTGGCAAGAGGGAGGAAGAAAATTAGGGGTAAAATTGACTCCTGGTGAGAACTACTGATCTAAATTTTTTAACTGTCCAAAGCACTTTTATATCACACTATATTTTTCTGAACACAACTGTAAGAACAAGCACTATTATCCTCACTGGACAGGAAAAGAAGAAATGTGAATCCCCAGAGCTTTAGGCCCTGAACTCCATAAGAACTCTCATTTGGTAGCACTTGGGACATAATAACTGCTCCGTATTTGTGTACTGAATGAAATGTTGAGTTAATATAGAGTTGAAATGTAAAGTAAAAAACAAAACATGGATGAGGATATGCCCACATTGCAATAATTTTTCTACTGCCCAAGACTAGACTGCTATCCCACTGGCTCCACTAGATGTTGCACGGAAAAGAGAAACATTATGTACTAATTCTTGATCATGTATCATGTGTCTACAGTAAATTAACTCGTTCAATGGTTTTCAGTATTTTTGAGAAGTTTAAAAACATGAAAAAGACACAAGAACAATATGACAGAGCCCTTACCACTTTAAATTACTAAATATTAACAATTTATAATTTTTAAATTAAAAAGAATACAAAGAAGGTAATGCATAGGGTAGAAGTTCCTTTGCTCTTTTTTGTCTTCCAGTACCACATGTTCTGTCTTCCAGTACCACCTCTTATCATGAATTTGATGTGTATCCCTCAGGTCCAACTTTTATTTTACCATATAAATCTATCTATCTATCTATCTATCTATCTATCTATCTATCTATCTATCTATCTATCTATCTTTTTGTCTATCTATTAACTAATCTCCACAAGCAATACATACTATGGAAGTTATGTATGCATTTTTTTTAATTCATAAAAGTACAATCTATCATATTACACTTATTTTTAAACTTTTCTAAAAACGACTTTGAGATATCTATTGTCTATCTATCACGTATCTACTTGGTTCATTTAATTTCATAAGATTCTATTGCAAAATGATACCATAATTTATAGATTTGCCTGTTAACGGTCATTCAGTATGATATTAATTTTGCAGTATTTTAATCAATGCATATCTGGATATACCTCATGGGGCACATGTGTTAAAGCTTTTTTAGGGAACATATCTAGAATTAAAGTTGGTATATAACCTGAAAACCTAACAGGGAATAATTGGGGCAGGAAAAGATGACATTGGTGAAAGAAAAGGCATACATCTTAGGAATGTATCTTGGGATACAGAGAAGAATATGGGGATCAAGTGTTACAAAATGTTCAAAAAGGGAAGAATAATGTTACAAAATCTGAAAAACGAACTGACATTAGAATAACAATTCATAGAAGGAAGATTGGAACTTGTGAACCAGGTTAACAGACTACTAAAAAAAACAAAAACAACGTTGTAACCAATTGGATTTTATATAAGGAATGTAAGGTTGGTTCAATATTTGAAAATGAATTAGTGTAGTCTGCCATATCAACAAATTATAAAAGGAAAATCACATTATTGAGGCAGAACAAGCATACAAAACTCATCCATAATTATTAAAATTTTTAGTGCACAAGAAATAGAACTTTGTCACACTGATGAAGTGACTTTATAAAAATTCTACAGCTAACATTATCCTTAATGATAAAAGACTGAATGATTTCCTTTTAAGATTGGAAATAAGCGTACACATTTAATTTCACTGGTTTGATTCAACATTTTGCTGTAATTTCTAGCTACTACAAAAAAAAAGAGAGAGGAAAAGAGAGGGACAGAGAAAGACAGGGAGAGAGGGGACACACACACACACACACACACACACACACACACACACACACACAATACTAATTACAAAGGAGGAAATGAAACTGTTCTTATTTACAGATGACATTGTTGTTCCTGTAAAAACTCCCCCACAATTTAAACATTTCCAAAAAGCTTTGAGAATTTAAAGATAATTTTAGCGAGGTTACACAATACAAGGTCAAAATACAAAAGTGACTTGTATTTCTTTATACTAGTAATATGTTACTGAATACTGAAATTTTAAAAATACCATTTAAAAATATTCAATAGAGCCGGGCTCGGTGGCTCAGCCTGTAATCCCGCACCTTTGGGAGGCTGAGGTGAGTGGATTGCCTGAGCCTGCGGGTTTGAGACCCGCCTGGGCAGGCGAGACATCTGTACAATAAAATCAAAAAATCAGCGTGGTAGCGCATGCCTATAATTCTGGCTACTTGGAAGGCTGAGGCGGAAGGATCGCTGGAGCCCAGCAGGTCGAGGCTGCGGTGGCTGGCAGTGGCCACTGCACTCCAGTCTGGGCGACAGAGTGAAACTCCAACTCAAAAAAAAAAAAAAAAAAAATTCAATAGGCCGGGATCGGTGGCTCAACTTGTAATCCCAGCGCTTTGGGAGGTGGAGGTAAGTGGATTGCCTGAGCCCGCGGGTTCGAGACCTGCCTGGGCATCTTGGCGAGACCTCATCTCTACAGTAAATAAAAATTAGCCAGGCATGGCTAGCACGCGCCTGTAGTTCTAGTTACTTGGAAGGGTGAGGTGGAAGGATCGCCAGAGCTCAGCAGGTCGAGGCTGCGGTGGCCGGGAGCGTGCCACTGTACTACAGTCGGGGCGACTCAGTGAGACTCCAACTCAAAAAAAGGAAAATCATTCAATACCTTTCACACATAAATCTGACAAAACGTATACGGGTTCTGTAGGCTAACAACTGAAAAATGTTGAGAAGTGTGGTAAAGATGACCTAATCAAATGAAGAAAGATACTTTTATTACAGGCTAGAAGACTCAAAATTGTTAAGATATTAATTATGCCCAATTCTAATAAAAATCTCAGTATTTAAATATAGACATTTCCTATTTTAAAAAAGAGATTGACAAGGTAATTCTAAAATTTATAGGAAAAGGAAATGGAACTAGAATAGTTAAAACCATTTCAAAGAGCATAGAGGAATTTTACTATTCAACCCATTTAAAAACATAATATAAAGGTCTAGTAATAAAAAAAACCACTGTGGTATTAGTGACAGGATAAACATGTAGATCAATGATAGAGATTAGAGAATAAAAAAATATAAACACAAAAATGTGACCATTTGATCTCTGACAAAGATGCAAAAGAAATTCAATGAAGAAATGACTGTTTTTCCAATAAATAATGTTGGATATTGGACAACTGGATTAAAAATATGAACATTGATCTAAATCTCACACCTAAGATAAAAGTTGATGCAAAAGGAATCCTAGTTGTAATTGTAAAATTATAAAACTATCAGAAAAAAAGCATTAAATGAGTAAACTGTTGGTACATACACAACTTGGATGAATTTGAAAGACACCATCCTCAGTGAAAGCAGTGAATCTCACACTAGTGAGAATCCATTTATACTATATTCTAAAACACAAAACCATATGGTGGAGAACAGAACAAGTGTTGTCGGAGTTAGGTACTGAGAGAGGATTTGACTAAAAGAGAACAGCATTAGGGAGACCTCTGGGCTGATATAAATATTTTGTATGGTGATTGTGTTGATGTTTACACAAATACATACCAAGTACATACACATGTTATAATTCATAGAAATATATAGTAAAGAAAAGGAAGTCAACAAAAAATTAAAGTACGGAAAATACAGGCATACCTTGGAGATATCATAGGGTTGATTTCAGACCACTGCACTAAAGCATATATTGCAGTAAAGCGAGTCGTGAATTTTTGGTTTCCCGGTGCACGTAAAAGTTATATTTACACTACAGTGTTGTCCAGTAAGTATACAATAGCATGTCTAAATGCACATAAAATTCACATTTTACTGCTTTATTTAGGGGTGCTGTGTCCATGATTACAAAAGGGCTAGCTCACAATTTTATTTTTTCTAAATGTCCTCATTCACTTTTGGTTCCAAAGTGATGTGAGCATAATACCAAAAAAATTGGACCTTTGTACTGTTTTGCCTGTCTTTCAAATAATTTGTATAATAAGTAGACTATCTCTTTCTTGGCATCTGTATGTTATATTTACAAGAGTGCTTTTCTATATTTTATAGTTTCTCTATGTTTTCATTTTCATGGTGATCGTTTTTGCATATTATTTTTCATTTTTAAAAATCATATTTGCAGTAATTTTTGTAGTCCTTGTCGTTCCAAATGTTTTTAAAGATTGATCTATTGTTTTTTAATCTCATATATCTGATCATTGATTCCTTTATTAATTACTAATGTTATTATTTTTGCCTTTTCTATTTTTACCTTTCACTTGCTCGTTAGAAGTTTATTTACCTTATTAATTTCATCCAGAGCAACACTGTTTTTTTATTTTGTGAATCCTCTGTATCGCTTCTTTGTGGTTTTTTAATTTAATTATAAACATTATAAAGTACTACTAACTGATTAAATAATTTCTGATCTTATCATTGTTATTCTATTCTACTTTCTTTAGATTTATTCTTTCTTCTTGTCAGGCTTTTGAATTGAAGTTTAATTCATTTATTTTTAATCATTGTAATATTTAATTAATACTTTTATAGATAAATGATACTTTTAAAAACATAATTTCCATTGTGATTTTTTTCTTTACTCACAAGTTATTTAGCAACCACTAAAACAGTCTAAATGGTTTTTACTGTCATGTTTTGGTTAATTTTTAATTTAATGGCATTTTGGTCAAAACCATGGCCTTTGTAAGGTATTGAGTGTTTTATATTGCTTGAGACCTGCTTGCTGACTTCATGAATATATACCAAATTTTAAAATGTTTTATATGTATTTTAAAAATATTATATACCATAAATTTACTTTCAGAGAAGAATTCTACAAATGCCTATTAGGTAAGTGTGTTTGATTTAGTTGTTCAAAACTTCCATACTGGTAAAGATTTATTGTCATTTTAATGTGTCAGCTCCTGAAGAATCTGTTTTAAAATTTCTTCTATAATTATATATTAGTCATTTGTTCTGAAAATTTTGTCAGTTTTAGCATGACATATTTCTTCATTGAACAACCCTCCCCTCTAACTTATTAATTAAAATTTATTTTTAGTTTTTAAAGTAAATGTTAAATTTATTTATAATCCATAGTTAATTAAATTTACTCATTTAAAAAATCCATTTCTGTGCTCATCACTGTGAGTTTTACTTCTAAGTACATGTTGATGAAGTGGACACTTTTGTAATTTCTGTGAGGAAAGTCTATGGGTAATAAATTCACTTTGTATTTATGTAGCCGAAATAGACTTTTCAAGAAAACCGAAGAGAGTTGTCTACATCATCGTATTCATTTTTTCTTTTCTCCAATTCTCTTAAATCTTTCCCAGTGAGGATTTTGTTTTTATTACTTTCCTGAATCTTTTATAGTAAAGGCTGGGAATTACTTCCACTGCTGAATTCAATGGTATGTCTTATTCTTGTGTGTGTGTGTGTGTGTGTGTGTGTGTGTGTGTGTGTGTGTGTGTGTGTGTGTGTGTGTGTGGTGTGTGCATATACATACATACATGTATTGTTCCATATCCTAACTTTCTTTTAAAAATTTTCTTTTAAATCTGAGGAAAAATGATTTTTAAAAATTTTGGATAATTCTTAGATACCACCTTTTTAAAAATTACTTTTTACCCCTTTCCTCCCATTCTTTCTCATAAATTTCTCATCCTATTTTCCAGGCTCCCAACTATGTTTTTCTCATTAAAAAGTAATCTCTTTATCCATGATCCAAGACAGTATTTGGCAGCTATTGTTCTATCCTAGTTTTCAAGCAAGTGAGCTCCCTCATAGCTTTAGCAAGGCAGGTTTTAGGTTCCTGTTTTGAGTGTGTCACCCCTACTCCCTCATAGTCTACTGCCTTTGAAAGTCAGATAACCCCGCCCCGTGTAATGGTTCAGTTCAGTCATAGTTACGAAACTTCAGTTCAGTCATAGCTATGACTATTCTGTTCTGTTTCTTGCCCAAAGAGATGTTTTCATTGCACTCATGTCCAACTAAATCTTTAGTTTTCTTCTTTTCTGTTTTATCTCCCAATGCTGTGTGATTTGAGCACATAGACTCTGAAAATACTGCTTCATCTTCACCAAAAGTTTTTATATCTTCTCTTAACTCAAAGAATGTGCTTATAATAAAGTCTTGTAGACTTCGGCAAAAAAATAAAAGTCATTTTGCTCCCACTTTTTTGGGAAATATTTCATGTTCACTAGTTACACTCTTTCCAAATAAAAATCAAGTCAACACAAAAGCTTATGTACCAAGTTAGGGAGAACTGAGACATTGTGTAAAATTTCAGGGTGAAAGACAATTCTATGGTTTTCTTTTGTGTGTGCTTTGTTTTGAAGATATAGCTCCCTTTCTGTCTACTTAACAAAGCAAAGAAATGGTTGTTTTGATGAAATATCAATACCTGACACATGATAAAAAAGGACAAATTCTAGAAATTAAAAAAGCACATAATTACCAAAAAATCAAGCCAAACCAAAAAAAAAAAAAAAAAAAACCAAAAAAACAAAAACCCAACAACAAAAACCAAAAAACATACACATTACAATTTCCATTCTCTTTTTGCTCTTTAAGCATATTTTCAAAGTTTGTTATTATTATTATTAATCCTGAATGCAGATAGTAAAACAGCTCCTGGAAGCATTTACAATCACCTGCATGAGGGTCTGGGAAGCTGGTGAGCTGGAGCAGCGTTAGGACAACTGGAGTCACTGTGGCCTCAGTGCACCACCATGGAGAGGAAGGGATTCTTGAGTCAAAAAGGACAGAAGAAGAGAAGGAGTTGAGAGATTGAGGACAGAAACAGTCACTGTTGCTTGTTTGAATCTAGACAACAATGCCTGGCCCTGGAAGGGTGGTGGGGGGATCCCCTAAAGTGAAAAAGAACACTTCTCTTTGAACTCTTTTTGAACTGCCAACACGATGGTCTATCACTCCCAAATACTTTAGCAAGTATTTCTTCAAAGGAAATATTTTTTTCTCCATGACAGGACAGCCATTAAAACCAGAAAAATAACACTGATGCATTATTTCAGCCAATCATCATACCCCTTAGAGGGGTCATGGACTGGAAGGAGGCTAGATAGGGAGGCAGACCAGAGATGATCCTAGTCACAGTGCCATGGGACCCAGTGGGGGCGGAGGAGGGGGCTGAGGTGGGTGCTAGCAGAGGAAGACAGTGGGGACCTCCAGGGCCTCTGAGGTACACTGGCTACTGTGTGTTTGGTTGTACTCTGTGTTCACAGACTAGCTCCCATAGTCATAGCTTCCACAGGCCCTGGTTCTGATATACTGGTTCCACAGGCCCTGGTTCCGATATACTGGTTCTACTACTGGACATTCTGTGGAGACTGGTTATAGCTGGGTGGAGGGTAGGTCTGTGTAGTCAGGGCATAGCACGATATAGGGGGCCTGGCTGTAGCCTACATAGCTCTCATAAGTTGTAGGTTCTCTCACTTTTTTGTTTTTACTCTTTGTTTTAAAAGAAACTTCAAAATGCTTCAATGACAGTGAAAGGAACTTTTTTCTTTGAACTCTTTTTGAATTGCCAACACGATGTTCTATCACTCCTAAATACTTTAGCTTGTATTTCTTCAAAGAAAAGTCCTACCTGACAGAATAATCATTAAAATCAGAAAAATAACATTGATGCATTGTTTCAGGTAATCATTCTACCCTTTCCCATTTCAGCCATTGCCCTTATAATATCATTGCTAGCTAAAGGACTCAGTTCAGAATCACATGTTGCATTCAGTCATCATGTCACTTTAGTCTCCTTCAAACTTGGAGAGTTCCTCAGTTATTTCCTTGACTTTCATTATCTTGACACTTTGGAAGACTACTGGTCAGTATTTTGAAGAATGTCTCTCAATTTGGGCTTGTCTGGTGCTTCCTCACTATTAGATCTAAGCTTCATATCTGTGGCAGGAACATCACAGAAGCAATGTGATCTTCTGCACATTGTACCTTATCAGGTGACACAATTTTGATTCGTCCTATCACTGAAAATATTTACTTTAATTACTTGACTGGTGACTGCCAGGCTTTTTCTATAAAATTATTCTTTTTCTTTTTGCAATTATTAATATGCTATGCAGAGTTACTATTTAAGTTGTATGTATTTACAGTATACAACATGATGTTTTGATATGTGTATACATTGCGGAATGACTAAATCACGTTAATTAACACATGCATCACCTCATCTACTTACCAGTTTTTGTTGGTCACTATATTGTACAATAGAATTTCTTCTCTCTAACTGAAACTTTGTGTCCTTTGAGCAACATCACCCCAATTCCTCCCCACCTTGCTCTCTCTGGCCCCTGGTAACCACCATTCTACTCTCTGCTTCTATGAGTTTAACTTTTTTAGATTCTACATGTAAGTGAGATCATGTGGTATTTGCTTTTCTGTGCCTGGCATATTTCACTTAATGTAAAGCCCTCCAAAGTTCATTCATGTTGTTGCAAATGATAAGATTTTCTTCTTTTTTAAAGCTTAAGAGTATTCCATTGTGTGTGTGTGTGTGTGTGTGTGTGTGTGTGTGTATCACATTTTCCTTATCCATTAATTGTTAATGGACATGTGAGGAGTTATTTTGAGACTATGAAAATATTCCTCTTTCAATTAATTATTTAATGTTTTTATATCTATGACATACTAATTTTATTCAAATGGGTCATAATCAGATATTATCATTACCTATTTTAAGATTATCCCAGTTTTGGCCAGTAGATGACCATTGGAAGTTGAACTCTGTTCTTTTCACATACCCTCATCATTACTTAAGCACAGCCTTACTTTCAAGTAAAACAAGCTGTTTCAGTCTCATCTTATACTACTTCAACCCTGGAATCAGCCATTTCTACAAGG
The DNA here is from genome assembly GCF_000164805.1 of Carlito syrichta. Taxonomy (NCBI): domain Eukaryota; kingdom Metazoa; phylum Chordata; class Mammalia; order Primates; family Tarsiidae; genus Carlito; species Carlito syrichta. The sequence goes on along the minus strand of NW_007252908.1, from coordinate 179,413 downwards.
AGAATTGGTTCATTTTAGTGGGCAATGGCATTTAGAAGGCAGGGTATGCTTATTGCTGTAGGGATGCCACTTCTCTCAGGCCTTCTAAGTGGACCCAGCTAAGGAATATGTATGCATGTGGATGGGAAGCGAATGGATGCATGTACACATTTAGATCTCTCTCTCATTGATTGATTAATTGATTGATTGATTGACTGATTGAGTTAAAGTCTCACTCTATTGCCCAGGCTATAGTGCAATGTCACAATCACAGCTTATTGTAGCCTCAACCTCCTGGACTTCATGTGATCCTTCTGACGTAGTTGGGATGGCAGGTGCCCATCACCATACCCTGCAAATTTTCTGATTTTATGTAGAGATGAGGTCTCACTATGTTGGCAGGCTGGTCTTGAACTCAAGCAATCCTGCCTCCTCAGTCTTCCAAAGGCTGAGATTACAGGCATGAGTCGTCATGCCTGGCCTCTCATTTCTATTCATTAATTGTCATCTATCTCAAATACTATGAATTTATATTGGTATATGCAATTCCAATCCAGCACCACATGATTCATTCTTATTTGTCCTCTTTCCAAATTTGTAATTGTCTTCCCTATGAGCAAGAAACTTGGCACCTATTATCTTCAATATATTTATTTACTTGATTAATTCTTTTGTATATAAATTTTCTTCTATGATCACTAATAACTATTTTTGCTAAGTTGCTGTCAATCCAGTTGGCATTCCTCTATAGATAATATTTCTATATAGACTTTATTTTTTAGAATAGCTTTGGATTTGCAGAAAACATTGAGAATATAATACAGATAGTTTTCCATATACCCTGAACCCATATTCACCTTTTAGGAACATCTTACATTAATGAGGTACATTTGTTATAATTAATGAACCAATATTGATACATTGGAATTAACTAAAGTCCATAGTAACTCAGGTTTCTGTAGATTTTGCTTAATATTCATTTTGTGTTCTGAGACCTCATTCCTAACAGCACATTCCATTTACTCATCATGTTGCCTTATCCTTCTCTTGGCTGTGACAGTTCCTCAGACTTCACTTGTTTTTGATGTCTTTGACAGTCTTGAGGAATACTGGTCAGGTATTCTGTAAGATATCTTACTACTAGAAATTCTTTTGATGTTTTCTTCATGATAAAAGTGGGGATATGAGGTTTTGGGAGGAAAACCACAGAGGTAAAGTGCCATTTTCATCACATCATATCAAGGTTACACACTATCAATGTGATTTATGACTGTTGATGTTGATCTTGATTGCCGACCAAGGTAGGGTTTTTCAGATTTCTCTATTTCAAGGTAACTCATTTTTGCTTCCTTTCATTTTTTTAAGAGACAGAGTACTATCTTACAGTGGTTTTATTTTTATTTCCATGATAACTAACATGTTTTATTTAAAAACATCCATTGGCTTTCTTTATACCTTTTTTGGTGAAACACCTGTTCATATCTTGTTTACTATTTTATTGGATCATCTTCCTTTGTCTTATTGTTTCGTAGGAGTTGAAATATATTCTGGTAAGAATTTTTTGTCAGTGTATGCATTGCAAACATCTTCTACTTTGGGTTACTTTTTTACTGATATGAAATTTAAATTAATGTTTCTAGAAGAAACCATAAGAAAATATATTTATTACCCTAGAACAGGCATATATTTGTTAAACATGACATGGAAGGCACTAACATTGAGGACAATATTGATAAATTGGATTTATAAAGTCACTTTAATATACTTATTTAAAAGTCTCCTTAAGTGTTTGAAACAATTTCTTCTTTTATTTTTGTCTCAAATGGCTTGATGATGATGATGATGATGATCTACAATTGGTAGAGTCTGTTTTCTATTGGAACTCTTCAGTTTCTGGACGGGGGATAAATCTTTTTGTAACAGAATATTATTTTGCCTCTCTGGGGCTTCACTACTTATGACTTAATATAATGTTTATTCCCAATTTTAGGTCATTATTCTATTTGGAACTTATACCTATATTTGGAGTGGGCTTGAGTATCTAACATCTTTTTAGAGACCACAGCCATAGACTCAAATAAATATTCAGATTCTTTACTGCTTTTTCAGGAGGATGGGTAGAATTTTATAGTCCCCATTTTATAGAACAAAAGTATTTGACAACTTCCATATTTTATATTTCACTTTCATTTCTCACACATCAAAAGCCAGTGACTATATACTTCTCCAATATGAATGGGAGGCAAGTAATATTGAATCAGGTTACTTTTGATTCCCTGTGTCTACTATGTGTTTAATTCTGTATCTCCAAAACACAGAGTTTTTAGAGCTACATCTAGTAACATTTTTACAAAATGTATTTTGATAAATGCTGAGCAAGACTGAAATCAGGGTCTTAGTCATCTTTGAATTCTAACCCTATGGTAGTAACTGGTTCATAGTTTGTATAAATAAATGATTCAGTTTTAGTGCTAATGAAGACTGAAGTGTGAGGATGATATAGTTGGAATTTATTTTTCTGACTGTGTTCAAAATGATTCCATTCTCATTTCTGTAAGTTATGACCATTTGACAAGAGTCCATAAAAAGAGAATATGGTAATCTTTTTGTCAATACAAAGGATATGTCAATAATGGAAAACTCTTCTGTGCAACCTGTCCTGGAAACAACAAAGCAGACAATACCCATTATCCATGTGTCATTTCCTGGTTTAGGACATAAAAGCAGATCAAGGCAAAACCCAGTGTGTCTTTAAATTAGTGGCACAGATCGATGCCTATATTTCTCAGTGTCATGTTTCATTATGTTGAACTATTTATGTCATCGTAACCCAAGGCATCTTAATGAAACCTGACATCCAGGTTATGTTGCATTAAAAAAATAAGAGGCTATTTCATTTTGTTAGTGGATTGGAAAGCATTCCAGGTCTCTTTTTCTGCTCAGTAAAGAGTTATCACATGTTGTGTGTGGGGGATTTGGTTCTATATTAAAGGTTGAAAGGACAGAGACCTTAATTTTAAGTGTGCCAGAAATATTCCCTTAGCTTGGCTTCTAACCCTTATTTTCTATCTCTGATAGAGGTCTCAAGATTAGTTTTGGAGTAGTAAAATTATTCTTCATGACAGAATTTAGAGATGACCAACTCCCCTCCAACTCCAAATGAAAATGTCACCTAGTTTTTAAGATTCCACTTAAATGCTATGCCTTTTAAAAAGCTTTTCCTGCTTACCAGTTATTTTTCTTCTTTATATTCTTAATTTTCATAGCAAATCATCTCTACTGTTATGGAATATTTTCATATCCTAATGAGATATAATTTTGAGTACATAGTTTATTAAACATTTTAAATTTCTTCAGAATATGAACTAATTTTATGGCTGTATCTTAGTGATTATCTATACTTAAGTGTTCATAAAAATAATATAGGGAGTATTTAGAAATTTATAGCCTTCTTACACTGCGACTCTGATAGTCAGTAATCTGCATTTATAACAAGAGGCTGCAGTACAGTAAACACAAAGAATTCCATACTTAGGCAACTCATAGTCAAACTGTTGAAAATCAATAATAAAGAGATAGAGAGACATATGAAAAGCTGCTAGGAAAAAAACAACACTTTGCATACTATAGAACTATAACATTAAACATGGTTGATTTTTCAGGAGAAACAATGAAGCCCAGAAGACAATGGAATAGCCATCTTTAAAGTGCTGAAAGAAAAAAAAAGGAGAGCCTGCTAACGAAGAGTCTGTATGTAATGAAAGTATCCTTTAACAATTAGATTTCATAAAAGAAAACTGAGAAAATGTGTTGCTTTCAGACCTGCACTAGAAGAAATACCAAAAAAAAAAAAGGAAAAAAAAAAAAAATCATCTCACTGAAGAAAATTGCTATCAGATGGATATTTCGTTCTGTATGAAGGAATAAAAAAAAAAAAAACTAACAATGGTAAATAATGAATGAATTTAAAAGATTAACTTTTAAATTTTCTTCATTTAATTTCTTTAAAGGACAGATTACTCATTAAAGCAAAATTGACATTGTAAGTTGGACCTAAACATATGGGAGATAAAATATAAGACAACAACACTGCAAAAGTTGGTGAAGCTAATTAGTATTAACTGATTTGAGGTTCTTACATTTATGAAGTTGCAGTGTAAAATATGAACAGGTAAAAGATTAATTTTAAAGATATTTTGATAAATTAAGGATACATATTACAATTCCTAGAATTACAAGGAAAAATAATAACAAAAGCATATAGCTAAAAGCCAACAAATAAAATAAAATAGAGTTCTAAAACCATTCAGTTAACACAAAAAAATTAGATATCAAAAAAGCCCAGAGAAATAAATGACAAGATGATTTAATACCAGCCATATAAATTATCATTTTAATGTACATACACTAAACACTCAAATTACAAGGCAGAGATTGTGACACTGGTTATAAAAGTAAACTATATACAGTTTACAAGAGACAATTTAAATGTAAACAGAGAGTAAATTCAAAAGGATGGAATATATATATATGTATACACACACACACACACACACACATACACACACACACGCACAAAGTCATAGATGTACTGTGAATATATTTTCTCAGTAGTCAATAGGACAAATAAATCAAATATTTTGGATATAGAGAATCTAAACAACACTATCAATCAACTTGACTTAACTGGCAGTATAGAACATCACATTTAAGAACTGCAGAATTCACATTATTTTTAAGTGCATATGAAACATTCATCAAGAAAGATTATATATTACTCACTAAAATGTATCTCATAAAATTTAAGACACTGATATCTTATAAAATATGTTTTCTGATCACAATGAAATTAATTAAAAATCATTGAGAATAAGGTATATGGAAAAATATTCAAATATTTGAAAATTTAAAAACACATTTCTAAATAACCCATGAATTGAAGAAGATATTGTAAAAGTAATTAGAAAACATTTTGAATGATTTATAATGAAAATACCAAAAAATATTTATGGCTTTTGGACACAAAAGTACTAAGTTTAAAATAAAAATGTTGGCCTTGAATGGATGAAATTAAAAAGCTTGACTATATCAAGTAAGAATGTCAAGAAACTGACACTTTCATGCATTGCTGGTGGGACAATAAAATGGTACAGCCACTTGAGTAAATGGATTGATCATTTCTTTTAAAGTTAGATATGACCAAAAAATTTTACTTCTAATTATTTATCCAAGAGCAATAAAAACCATTTGTCTATAAAATGACTTATGTGATTATGTTATAATAATGGTTTTATTCACAAGAGTCAAAAACTGGAAATCACCCAAATATCAGTTAACAGAACTATGGATAAACAAATTATGGCATATTCATATACGAAAAGTACTACTCAGCACGTAAACTCAACACACTAATGCCTCCAACCACAGGAGTGGGTCTCATAGACTTTATGTTGAGAAGAGGTCAGACACAAAAAGTATACCTTATGTTATTCCCTTTACATGAAGTTGTAGAACAGACAAAACTAATCTGTTGATTAGATCAATGGTTATCTGGACCAGTGGGGAACTGATGGCAAAGGGGCTGTCTTAGTCCATTTGTTTTACTCTAAAGGGGTACAGGAGACTGGGTAATCTACAAAGAAAAGAGATTCATTTGACTTACGACGTGCAGGATATACAAGAGTCTGGCATCTGCATTTGGTGAGGGCTAGGCTGCTTTCACTCATGGTAGAAGGCAATGAGAAGCCCACAGAATGGTGAAGGGGGAGAGGGAGTGGGGAGAGAGATGGAGAGGGAGGCAAGGAGGAAGGGAGAGGGATGGAGGGAGGGAAAGGGAAAGAGATTGAGATACATATATGTATGTCCAAGCTTCTTTTTATAGCCTGCACATTGTGAGGCAAATAAACCTCTTTTCTTCAGAGATTACCCAGTCTCCTGTACTCCTTTAGAGTGACACAAATGGACAAAGGCAGCCCCTTTGCTGTAAGTCCTCCAGTGGTCCAGATGACCATCAAGCAGATTTATATGTATTTATACTTATATTTATATACATATATATATTTATGAAGGATCTACCCCTATGATCCAAATACTTTCCATTAGGCCCCACCTCCAATGTTGGGGATCAAATTTTAACATGAGGTTTGGAGGGTCAAGTATTCATACATAGTGGAGGGTGCAAGGAACTTTCTGGGGTGATAGAAATGTTGTCTATCTTGAATGAGATAAAGGTTGCATGGATGTATGGATTTATCAAAATTCATTATATTAAATACTTGAAATCTGTGCATTTTATTGTTTGATAATGATACCACAATACATTTGTTAACAATAATTTGAGACGCAATCAGAAACACAAATTCTTCTGTTCATTTAGTAAGAATTCTGATTCAGTGGGTCTGTGATGAGAATCACTTAATCTGCATTTCTAACAAGAGGCCCTGATTGATCTTAATGCTTGTGGTTAAAGTACTGATCTGACATAATATTGTATATCCAGAAGCACCAATCACACTTTGCAAAAAATAAAAATTAAAAAAAAAGAATGAATTATTAATTCTAATGAAATTGTTATCTCTGAATTCTTCTCTAGTACAAAGAAAATATTAACTTGTCTATTTTGAAAAATATTAGGTTTTATGAGTTTTCTTCAAACTAGAAGATGTAAGTCCATTTTTCATCGTCTCTTGCTAATGCCACAATAATTCCAATATTGGCTTTTTCTAATGCATTTTTTTCCCCACCAGAAAAGCCTCTCCCTAGCCTTTCTGCCTACCTTGTTTTCTCTCCTTTGAAAACCCAGTGACACAAAGCCCTTTCCAGCTAGGCTTGTTGCTAGTATCTAACTAATAATGATTTTCCCTTCTCTAAATCCTGTAGTTCTTATTGACTGATCTATTCAGTCTGACACTTACACACGTACCATACTGTATGGTTTTCTCTTTCCCATGCGGCTCTTTTCTCTTCAAGAATATTGTAAACTCTTATTGAAAGCATTCGTATTTCTCAGTCTCTTATAGCCTGTCTTCACCTCTCACCATGCTAGATAAAATTAAAATGCTCAATAATGTGTTTTTAAATTAAGAACACTGGTTTTGGGATTAGATGTAAGTCAGAATTTCAATACTGCCACCCACAAACTGCAATATAGGGAAACTTATTTGTCTTCATCTATAAAAATGAGACTAGGTATTCTTTCTTTATTAAGTTATGGTGAGGATTCAATAAGGGAAAGTACATAAGCCATTTAGCACATTGGTGTCACTTAAGCATTTAGCAAATGGTTGTTGACAAGGTTGCTGTTGGTGATGTGCCATTATCCGGTAGGTGTGACATTGCCATTTATATTGTTAAAGACCATAAGATTTGAGACCAGATGGGAATTTAGAAATCATATAATGCAAGCCACTTGTTCTTATAATTAGAAAACTGAGGCCAGAGAGGAACAGCCTGTCCATTGATTATTTTGTCTTAAAAGGACAGTTTTCAAGCTTTAAAGCATACATTCAAAGTTACATATGTTATGTTACAATTTAACTCCATATTTACCACATACAGAGAATATTTTCTCAGTTAAAGGAATAAAAAGCTACTCTCCATTTAGCATGGAAGGTGACACTTGGAGTTTCACAGTGCCTTCCCACCCCTGAAATCTGGGTATAAACTTTTTGTTTTTTAAATATAGACCATAAAAGATTTAGGAGGCAAGCCTCTTCTCACCATGCTTTGACCACATGTATGTTACACAACCCACACATTCTCACATAGTTACAAATGTTCAGGTTAATCTCATCCAGGGAATAAAGCAATTGACTTGATGACTAACTATTCATCCCGTACAGTGATCTCACCACTTGAAGTCAAATATACCTGACCTATTTTGGTCATACACATTTAGTCGATTAATTCTGGACCAGCAAATCAAATGTCTCACCCAGAAAATGCCAGCATCCTGAACTGGAGGCCACTATCGCGAACTAGTGAGCCTGGAGGTTCTTTCTCCTCTATTATGAACTGTGGCCTAAAATACCAAGAAAGAGGAGGACTCCGTGGAAATCTGCAGATTGTAAGAGAAAGAGAGACACAAGAAGGATGAGATCTGGAACATGAAAAATAGAAGTTTTAAATGCTGAAGATTTAAGAAGATGAATGACAGCCTATGAAACTGGACTTCCGTGGCATTTGTTGCTTCAGTGTCCACAAATCGGTAGTTGTGTTATCTTTGCTATAATGTTCATCCTGGTTTCATCTGATGCACGTTGTGTGGATTTTTAAGGTGGATGAGCTCCTGGATGTAGCTACAGCACCATCCTCCGCTCCCCCCCATCTCTTATCCCTTGCCTTGGGGCTCCCTGGGTGTCTGTGGTTAAGTGCCCTAAGAGCTGCTGATTACTGTGATTTCCTTTAACCAGCTCGACACATTCTTTACTTTTCCATTTTTGATGTCAGCCCTAATGTGTTGGGCCAAACATGTTGGAACTTGTTAAGATTCTCCAAATAGCTTCTTTGTGTAGGAGAAATCACAACAGTGACAGGCCCTCCACTCCATCTCCCTGGAGCTTTTATACATGTGCTATGCCCCCTACGGTTCCCATCACTCTGTCTCACAGAGGAGCTGACATTCAGAGCCAGAAACCCAACACCAACAACACTTATTATTTTTTAAAACTTCATTTCTCTCTACATTTCCCCTTATTCCAATTCAAATGCTGAACGTAATAAAGTTGCCAAAACTCTCCCTCCATTGGAGTGAAAACCATTCATTTGTCGTCTCAATTTAAGATTCCTGACTCCAAATAGAAGGATATTCTCTGTGGACATAATGGGACATTTAGCAATTCATTCATTTTCTTCACATGCTACTTATTTAGGCACTCAGCGGTTGGCGGCTTTGATGTGGAGTGGTGAAATTATAAAGACATTACGTATCATAAAAATATAAATGAAAGAAAACACAGACCCTCTTTTATATCAGGCTAAATTGACTGCTGTCATATTAAAGGTATTTTGTTTTATAAATTATACCCGTTTCAAGGTATTCCCTTGCGTGAATCACTACTTTGTCTTTTATTTCTTTTTTCTTTAACGAAACAGTTTTCTTCTTTCAATATATTGAGGTAAAGAACTGTAAGAGCTCAAATATTGAAATTAATATATCTGGTACCATACTTAACCTGGAATTCACAATAGTGGGCCAACAAATTCGTCCAGTCATGCGTGATTTTCCAAATTATATGTTGGACATAACAAGAGGACTTTGACCATAAGTCAGATTCTTGAATTGTACTCTTCAACCTTTTTTTTGAAATAGTTTCACAAGTGTAGCTGTCTCTTTAATATTCACTCAGTGAAGCTAAGACTGTTCTCCTAAACACACTGATAACCCTTCCAATAATCCATCCTGTGTCTGTTCACTATACATGTACTTACTCCTTTTAAGGTTTGCTCCCTGCTGTGTAGGTGTGGCCAGAGAGGAGATGGCAGCTCCAAGGTACAGACAGAGCAGAGGTGTCCCCATCAGAAAGTCTTTGGATCCGGGGTGGGGTTGGCCTGTCTGTTACAGCAAGTGAGGGGCTTTGTTTGTTATTGCGGGAAAGATTCAAGACCAAGTAGTCCCAGGAAGATCCAAGCTGAAGGAGGGGCTAAAGGAGGAGTATGAGGTCATGAAAATCAAAGCAGAGAAGAATCAAAGTGAAAGACACAGCTGAGAGAGGCCAGGTCAAAAGAAATAATGGGAACTGGAATAAGACCATGGCCAGCAAAAAGTTAAAGTAGAGGAGAGTGTGGGACTGGTTGGGAATGGACTTAGATAAAATAAATAAGGCACAGGATTTCTCCCATGGCTTATTACTTTTCAATGTTAGAAACGCCCCTTCCTTATGACTGTCATGTCTATAGCTGACAATTTCCATTAGAAAGGATAGATATTTAGACAGAAGTACTTGCTGAAGTCATAGGATTTGACCTAATACTGTTCTATCTTAAAAAAAAAAAGATTGTTCTTACAGTATTACAATATTCAGTCAAAGATACATGTTTCCCTCTCCATTTTTCATTCCCTTCGTTTCTAATGGATCATAGCTTTAGTTCCATCCTCCCAGGAGAATCTCCCTGACTCCTTGGTGATTTGAGCTGAGGTTCTCCTGGTGTTCCTCAGTAAGCACATTAAGATTTAGGGGTGCATTATCATGAAATAGCTTCTACCAGTTAGTGACAGAGTGAAAGACTCCCAAGTCAGTACCCTGGCTGCTGACTCCCAGTCTGAGCCTTCTCCCCTGTGCCACATTCATTGCCTTCTGTTTAGAGCAAGAACCACAGTGGCTTAGCCACCCTGACTCCTCTCAAGTTGCTCCCTCCTGCCTTGTTAGAGCTTATCTAGTAATGGTGGCAATGATTTGCAAATTATTGTGTAATAAATTCTTAATCCAGTTTTATTTTAACATCTTCATTAATTATGTGGAAGAGGGAGACAACCGCCTGCTAATTAAATTTTCAGATGTTGCTAAATTGGGAGGAGTTGCAAACCCAGCTGAGAGCCAAAATGCAGCATAAAGGAATCTGGAGAAGTTATGAGGAAGTACAAGTAGGACGAGAACGTGGTTAAGATTGGGAACCACAATATCAAAACCACTTAGAAAAGAGGGATAGCAGCTTCAGAATCCCAGGGGCTGGGGAACCTGGGGGACCAGGTCAGTCATGGTCCCTGGTGAAGTGGTGACAGGTGGTTAAGGGTGGGCAGGTTGACAAATTTCCATTTTCTCCTCCCAGAATGGAGCCTTGTCCCATCTATGCTTTCTGTGCCTGATGAGTTGGTAACAATGACCTGTGAAAGAGGCACTAGCAACTCAGTGGGTATGTAAAGCTGTGCTTCCTGCATTCCTCACAGTACCTATCCTCAGGCTGGGCACACTGGCAGATGTTAAAGACTGAAATAACTAGTGTGTGTGAAAATGGTTTAGGACAAAAAAAGGGACCATGAGAAGGAAAAGCGTTTTTATTATTGTTTTTTTTAACCATAATGATCATTATTATCCATTTTTGTTAAGCTAAAATTTAATTGAAGTTGATTGATGGAAAAATGGCATATGTGGACAAAGAGAGCAGAGGAGAAACAACAGCAATGTGTCTGACATAGGTTTTGCCTCCTAAATGTACTTGGGGATTGACTGTGGTTGCTTGGATGTTGAGGCCTTTCAGTGAATGATCCATTTCCCAGGAGTGAAGCACCTTTGGTGGCATTGTCAACTCACTCAGTCAGGTTCTATGGAGAATTGAGTTAGGAGGAGTGGCTACGGTGACTAGGATGGTGCATTTGAGCCACCAGCACATGGAGGAGACGTTTTTTTCCTAGAACTACTAACTGACTCCCTTACCCTGGTCATAGCCTTTTTCCAGTTTCTGTCATATTGACCTTTGGTCAACCCCCAATAGTGGGTGCATAATCTCTCCACTGCATAACTGTGTGGCTTCAGCCATATACTTGTTTATTCTTGGTCTCAGCCCCTAAATATCACTGCAGATGCTGTTCTGAGCCCAAATTAGTTTCCTTTTGACTATATTCCATTTGTTAGGAAGAATGCTCCATTAACTAGTCTAAATAGATAAGTGCCCAGTGCACACCTATCCACAGAGCTGGTTAAAACCCCAAAGGTAGTACTTGTCCTGCTAAAAAGGAAGAGGCACTTTCATCACATATGAAAAGCAGCAGCATCATTAAGGTTTCTCTTCCTAGAGCAGAATTTTGTCCATTCTCTCCTGTACACTGACTCTGGGTCCTGAGCAACTGTGGAATTGGCTTCTCTTGTCCTTGTATCTTTCACAATACCGAGCACAAAGTGGCACCCAGTAACTGATGGGCACATTTGAGAGAAATACTGCTTTTCCTCACTTAGGTTTTCTTCCCATCTAGAAAAACATAGGGCAAATGTGCAGTCTTTCTTACCTCTCTAAAAGAAAAGAAAGGTGGTGGGCCAGGTCGATATGACAATCTTTTTTAGTCTAGTAAAAGTCAGGTAGCTCCTCCCCCCAAAAGCATTAGATGGTTCTGCCGAGAAAGCATTGGCTTCTGTCACCTCCTGGCTGCTACCTGGTAAGTCAGGGAGTGCAAGAAATAAAAATATCCAGCCAATAAGTTTGGGATTATGTGGAAAGAGGCTAATTGGTCTTTCACCTTATTTTCCCTGTCATTCCTTCAGGGATCAGGTTAAGCCTCTGTCTATGTTTCATCAGGGAGTCATCGGGATTACGCTTTGCCTTTCTGTCTGTCACGCTGACAGCGTCTGCAATGTGGACTCGATTTTGATAAGCCCTACCACTCATCATGCGACTTCTTTTAGTCAAAACAGGTATATAATTTATGGTGCCCAAAGCAGTTGTTAGTGGAGAAGAATTAACTAGGAGGGAGGCATGTGCACCAAGATAGTCACTGAATTGCTAAGTGGCCTGCCTGCTCTGTGAGGAGTGTTTTTTCAATTTATTTCCTTTGAAGTTCCTAAGCATGAATGGACATGCTTGTCATTTAGCTATTGTGTCTTTTCTTTTGGAAAACAAACAACAACAACAACAACAACAACAAAACAAAACAACAACAAAACCAAAAATGAAAACCAAAATTCCAAAATGAGCCCCTTTACTTCAATGTCTGAATCTCACTGGTGGAAGAAACCCTGGAGAGGTCTAGGGTTTGGCAGCAAATCTGAAGAGACAGCACTGAGAACACTTATTTGGAGCGAGTGGAGGACAAAAGGGCTGGTGGAGGCAGCAATGGGGTTTGAGGCAACAGAAGCAGAGAGACCCAGCAGGGGTCCAGGCTGGTAAGCGTTGTCAGGATAACTGATGGGACTCTTTCTCTGAAATCTGCAAGCTAAAGTAAAATAAGAGACTGGAGTCAATCTCTGGACATCAGGGTAGCATCTGTGGGATTTGCTGTTTCCAAGTATGCTCAGACACTAAGTTTCTGTGGGCTGGAATAGCATATCCTAACTGACCTGGGTCTCATGTTTGAATTGTGTCCCCCAAAGAAGATATGTTGAAGTCCTGACGCCTGGTATCTCAGAATGTGACCTTGTTTGGAGCTAGGGTCTTTTCAGAGTTAATCAAGTAAAAATAAAATCCTTAGAGTGGACCCTAATTTGGGAGGACTGGTGTTCTTATAAATAAGGGAATTTTGGACTCGGAGATATGCACACAGGAAGAATGTCATGTGAGATAAAGGTAGAGATCAAAGTGATGAATCTATAAATCATGGAGTGCCAAAGATTGCCAGCAAATCTTCAGGAGCTGGGGGTGAGGCCTGGAAGAGACTCTCCCTTGCAGCCCTAGAGAAAAACCAGCCCTACAGCACCTGATCTCTGACTTCTGGCCTCCAGACTATGAGACAATTAATTTCTGTTGTTTCAGTTGCCAAGTGTGTGTCCTTTTGTTATAGCAGCCCTAGGGAACCAATACACCAGGAGGCTCCACCAACCCTTCATAGATGAACCTGTGCTCTCTCACAAAGTCCCATTGGTTCAGCAGTTCCGGTTCCCAAAGAGGAATAGAGTGTTCTTCACATCTCTAGTGACTGTCTGAAAGGAGAATCAGTGGCAATCAGACTTCTTCTTATTCTTTAACTGGGGTTCAGGAGAAGGTAAGTCCTTTAGTCAAAAATCCTGAAGTAAGTAAATGGTAGTAGGATGATTAGGATCCAAACCTCCTTTTTGAAGCCCTCTATTGTAAAAGCACATTGCTCAGTGATGAGGTCAGGCTGTTAGGGAAGTTTCTTTAGGGTTCACAGTCTTTCCTTCCAAATCTTACTCTTGAGTTGTTTTTCACAAGTCTGGTCTTCTTCTGTCCACAAATCCAGCACTCATCTGCTTTCTCAAGCTCTTTGATCTAAGGCAAGAGGAAGGAAGTCTTCTGTATAACAACAAATCACTTGTCTAACTTTATCAGGGATAAAGCTTCCCACATAAGCCAATGTTCCAGATTCCTGATACATATCCTCAAAGTTGCCATACTAATATTCAAAATTTTAACAAATTCAAATGGATTATGTCTAAAATATATCATGCAAGCTTAGGCAGGGTATTCCTATTTCCTTAAGTAGCATTTATACCATCACAGTGGCTTAAGAGCATTATTATTAATATCAGTACACTCTACTGTAACACACAGTTTCTCACTACTTTTCCTGCCCCAAGCAAGATCTAAATAAACTGCTGTACTCTGTGAGGTTTTAGTTGGGAGTGAGAGAGAATGTTGTAGATATTCATTCAGCATAATGAACCACTCCTAAACTTAGTGATTTGAAACCATAATTTATCATTTATCTCAAATTTCATAAATCAGGAATTCAGGCACAGTTCAACTGGGAAGGATCGTTACCACCATGTGATACCAGCTGAGATCATTCATGCAGCTGCTTTCAGCTGAGAACTTGGTTGTGGCCGGGTTGTCTAAGATGGCCTCTTGCCCTTTGGGGCCTCTCTTTGTCTTGTACTTCCTCGTAAGATGGTGGCGAGGCTCCAAGAGTGAGGAAGCAGAACTCAAGAGTTCCAGAATAATACTTCTGTCACATTCTGTTGGTCAAGGCAATTCCCAAGGTCATCACAAGTTTAAAGAGAAGGAGAAAAGTCACCACTGTTTGATGTGAGAAGTGGCTTGCTTTATAGGTGAAGGGGTCCACTGAGGCGAGGAGGGCCTGTGCTGGTGCCGATGCTGCAGGAATAATGCAAGATTGTAACAAGGAAAAAAGTAGAAATAACTAAAGTTTATTATTCATCTTTCAAAGTTTGGAAAGGGGGATGACACTCAGAGGCAAGTGTGGTTTCGAAGGGCCAAGAAATGGGTATATTTAAGGACCTTTGGGGTAGAGGGCTTTAGGCCCTGAGGAAGGTCCAGGGTTGAGGGTCTTTGATGTTGATGGTAGCCAGATGAGTCTTAGATCTTGACTTTTCATGCCCTAAGGTGGTGGGCTAGATAGGTGGGCTAGATAGGAGGAGACAAGGGGTGGAAATTTTCCTGCAAGAAGCTTGCCAGACATTTGCAATCCACAAACTCCTTGACCAAAAGAGGGTCTTATTATCATTTCTATGGCTTCCACCAGCCATGGGGTGGTCTTTGGATCTTCCATCTTCTGCCTTGACAAGGAACCTGAAAGTTTCCTGGAGATTTTTATGCTAAACCATGAATTAAAGGTTGGGCTGTTGGGCTGTCCTGGTCTTGCTTCTGAAGGAGATTTCCCAAGGGGGTAGGGTAGGCTGCCAGTTTGGCCTGCAGTAGAATGTCTGAAAGCTTCCTAAAACCTGCCTATTGGAAATTTATCTTATCTATGTCTAATCTGTGCTAGATTCAAAGCGTGTTGGGGTAAAGTATAAGAAAAAATGCTTATGCTGAGGCGAAAAGCTTACTAAACTAAGTTTATTCTACGTTTCTATAGGTACTTCATTTCAATAGGGAATGGGAGATTTTTGGCAGCCATATTTGGAGACTGCTATTATAGAAATTTAATGGTAATTAGCTGGTATAATAACCAGAAATCTGTACTAGAAATTTATCTCCTTGAAACCCTTCTTTCCTTACTATGGTAACTAAAGTTACTAAATGCCACAAAAGAGAACAGTAGCCATTTGAGTACCAGGTTTTGGCAGCTATATGACCAAATCAAAGAGCAATCTTTGCAGCCTGTAGTTTAGGTTTGTGGCTTCTATCTTGTCTTCTAGCTTTCTCTTTGTTCTGAATTGAAATACTCATAGAGGAAGGAAGTGGAAGTAAGAGAGTCAAAAGACTTATTACACACTCAGATGTCTAGAACTAGAAAATGAAAAAAAACAAAGTGAAAACAAACCCCAAAAGTCTTTCTTATTGGCAGGCCAAGAAAAGGGTGGAAGAAGCCTGGGGAGGGATCAAAATATTTCCCTTCTAACACTCTGATTTTTGCTTCACATTCCCTTTGTGCGGAGTCATCAATTATTTTTGTGCAATGGGCATATCTGCTTTTAGTCAAATCTTGCACATGCTTTTCATTTAGGGTTTTAAATTTACTGAGGGAAATTGAGAAATGACTTTTTATAATGTGCTTTATTAAATGAAGAGCACACCAAACTCTAAGTAAGAAGATTTGAAAGTAAGCAGATATGGGTAGAACTATGACATGATTATCCTGGAAGTAGCTAAGAGTACCTACCAGGAAGGTAAGGAAAAAAATGTCTGGCCAAAAAAGTGGGGGTAATTGTGGAGGCCCACTGCTCATCAAAACAAGGGCTTCAAGCTATGCTGGGAAGGCAGGGAACTTCTCTGAGCAGGCTCCTTTGGTCCATGTGAAAAACTGAAGTTGGCACTTGTGGTGTCTATTCCTTTCTGTCAAAAGCAACCTTGATCTCACCCTGGTGGCTCTTACTGCTAAAATTGTTGACATAGTGACTCATGGGAGTAGTTTTACTCTCATTTATTCATATAATTTTCAGAATTTCTTGATGTCTGGGTTTCAGATAACCAGCTGGATCAGAGTATGGGAGATATTATATTTCTAGGCTTAAACTCTGAAACTGATTGGATGTCGAGGATCAATTCCTTGTTAATAAAATTTAGCTGTCAGCATAGAAGGTCATGTAGGTGAGGGAGAGTGTAGAAGAAGGGAGGAGTATATAAGAGGGCAGCTTTGGCCTTGGTATTTGCTAATGTTGGCTATGACCGATGAACTCAAAGAATGACAGACAGAAGGCACCCTGGAAACTGCAGATGAAGAAACTGAGCATGAGAAAGTAGTTATTTTTTTCAAGGGTTTCAGAGAGACTTCACAATGAAATTAGAATTTGACCTTAATACTCCTAACTGTTAGCCCAGGGTTTTTTCCTCTGCACTAGTTTCTTTGAGCTTAAGTACCTTTACATTTATAAGAGGGTGAAATGTATCATTTTGGGCAAGGAAGGTGGAGGGAGTATTTAGGTTCTCATTTCACTAATTCAGATAGTTTAATAGAGAGTCATCTTTGGATTTACATAAAATTATGAAATTGACCCAGTTCTCTTTTCAGGTGCTTTCATAGATTTCAATCGCCATTAGATGGTAGCATGTTAAAAGCAGGAGTATCCATCATCCAAGTGTCTGAAAAGATTCAGTACATGTGGAAAATGAACTTCATAGCAGGTGTATTAAAACTGTCTTCTCTCTTGCTTGAAAAAGAACCTTAAAATATGGGTGAATATATTTGGGATACAGAGTATTATGGGGAAAAAGTTGCATAAGAGATTGCATACATTTGTGAGGGATAATTTGAATATACTTTAAATTATACATTGAGTTTCTAAGCCTAATTTTTAACTTGTAAATGTCCAAATGAGCACTAAAGTGTGTAGTATGGATAATAAGCCACATGAACCATCAGTGTTGGCTGGAGTTATCCTGGCCCTCATTTCACTGAGGAAATGAGACCTGAGAAATAAAGACATAAAAGGAGCCAGGGGAGTCCAGGGAGCTCTGGAGATAATGATGGTGTTTTGTCTCTTGAGCTAGAGAGAGGACACATAGCTGTTCATTTTATTGTTATTCTTTATTACCTACAGGTATTTCATACCTATTCTTTTGTATCTACTCAATATTTTACCATGCTCTCAAAACAAAAGAAAATAAAAAAGCAAAGAGAAGGGATTTTCAGTGGAAAGAACAGGGGAAGTGTTGTACAGGGGCCTACAAGTTAGCTGTTTGAATAAAATGTGAGGACCGTAAGTGGGGTGAAATGGAAACAAAGAGACAAGTGAAAGGCAAGACAGAGATGAGGAGTCATTCTGGTGTCAAGCAGAGAACATCTGAAAAACTCCTCTATTTTTGAGTTTTGAACTGAGATAGTGAAATTGAATTTCAAGATAATATATAATAACATAGTCAGGAGCCAGCAAACTTTTTCTGTAAAATGTCAGATGACAAATATTTTAGACTTTGAGGCCACACAGTCTCCATTGCAGCCAGTCCAGTCTTCCTTCGTAGGGTGAAAGCAGCCAGACACACTATGTACACAAATAGGCATGGCTGTGTTCCAATACAATTGTACTTATAAACAAATTTGAATAATTTCCATACTTCATAAAGTACACTTCTTCTCTTAGTTTTCCCCCAAATAGTTAAAACTATTTATAGTTCATGAATGTACAAAAACAGGCAGTGGTTCTGCTTTGACCCAAGGGCTATCATTTCTCTACCTCTGTGTTAAGTGACTATGAGACCATAGAAAAATGAGTAAAGTGAGTAAAACTGGAAGCACATTTTAAAATATTAACTTTGGCTAAACAAATTTCTTTTCTCCATCTTTCTAATTTCTAGACTCCTCTTCAAGATTCAGCTCAATTTTTACGTTCCTCTACCATACTGTTATCTTTCCTATGAGCACCCAACTCCCTAAATGTGTACTAGTCATGTGTTTTTATTTTTTTCATTCAGAGATCATTGCCTTGTGACATATCTTAGTATCGACACCTAGAAAAGTGTAATCCTTCTTCATTTCCCTCACAGTGTGTAGCACAGTGCTGAGTACATGGCCCTTGGTCTACAAATATTAAATACAGTGAGTGAAAGAATAAATACAATTGGAGTTCATTCTGGAGTCATCAAATTAATTCTTTAATGATTGTGTGCAGTGTGGCCCCAAATTGTACTAATCTTATAAGTTAATCAATATAAATTACAAGAGTTCACACTTAATACAAATTGACAGTATTTAGAATGTAGGTGGGCCTATTTATGGTGACACCAGCAAATAACATAGATCTACATTCAGATTACATTCTAATCAATCAATCAAGTCCTATGTATCATTTAATGTCCTGCCAGGAAAAACAGAAACCACTCTAGGTATTACAAACAGAAGAAAGCCAAGTTGGAGATGTATACTAATAGCAGGTGTTCTCCCATGGCAGTAAAGAGGAGACGTATGAAAGCAAGTGTGTGAATAGAGAACAGAAATACTCAGTGGCACAGTCCACCTCTTTGACTTCTACCATCCATATTCATCCTCTTCTGCCTACAGTTACATTTTCATATAATGATATTATATAAGTTATATGATATTATACAGTCTCTTCCAACTAAGAGAGGGTAACTAACCCTCACACTAACAAAGATTTTCTCACCCTTTCCTAAAAAGTGGAGACACAAAATCGTATCCATCACTGTATTATCTTTGGGTAATATCAAGCCACTCAGTAATAATCTGTATATTCTATAACCTGAAAACTAAATGGTGAAGCTTACCACTACAATACTCCTAAAACAAAAATATAGGGAAAAGAGAAAGTAGGATACTGATTAACATATACAAATATATGCATAAAAACAAGAAAGGAAATAAACACTGTTATTCTTACTTCTGAAAGTGATCAGGAGTCTGTAGCTGATTATTTAAAACTTCCTTATTTTAGTGCCCATTATTTCCATGTTTATTTTGTCCTCAGCCAGGATCTCAGTGTGTTTGAGACGTTTTCCTGGTGGTTAGCTCATTTTTTATGTTCATAAGTCTGAGTCTTTAGTACTCCTGATTTTATTGGGTTGCTATAGTTTTCATTTACTGTTAGAATTAAAGATCATAAAAGCTGCCTCTGAATATCCTGCAAGGCCTGGTGATGTGTTGTCAGTACTAGAAACCTCTAGACTCTCAAGCTCCCACTTCATCCCCTCTTGGCAGAGAGGGCTAGAAACTCTCTGTCCCAGGGTCCCTCTTTCTCTGTTTGCCCCTGCCATTCCAACATGTGATAGGTTACTTTTCTTTCCTAATTAAGCATTTGGAGCTGCGAGTCATTTGTAATGATTTATGGCAGCTGTGCTTTTGCCAATCTTACACAGTATTTTTCTTATTACTTAATTGTTTTAGCAGTGCTTCAGCCATTAGTTTCTGAGTTCTGAAAACAGGAAACAGAAGTCTTCTATTATAGACGCCTGCCTAATTAGCTCAGAGGCTGTCTAATGGGGGCTATTAAAAATGCAAATGGAGTGTGATCAAGCAGTGAAAAGTTTGGTCTTGACAGAATATACTAATACATTTTCCCCCTTGCAAAATCTACCACAATCCTGAGGGTAGATACCTTCCTCCCCTCCTTATCCTGCCAAATTGCTTTTTCTTAGTGACTGAATTCTTTCTTACCTGGGCTGGATTTAATTTAAGAAGAGTTCTTAGGGAAACCGTCCTTTTTTCCCAACCCTTGGTCTAAAGCAGTGGTTCTCCTACTTTGACATGCATGAGAGTCACCTGGAGGGCTTGCTTTTTTTTTTGGGAAAGCAGACAGAGAAGCTCCTACAGCGGGAGGAGACCTGAAGGGGTTGCCCCAGAGGGCTTGTTAAGTCACAGATTCCTGGGCCTACTCTCAGAGCTTCCAGTTAAATAGGTCAGAGCACCCTTGAACTTGCATTTCTACAAGTCCTCAGAGGGTGCTCTTTGAAAACCACTGGTCTGGCCAGGTGCGGTGGCTCAGCCTGTAATCCCAGCACTTTGGGAGACCGAGGCGAGAGAACAGCCTGAGCCTGGGGACTCGAGACCAGCCTGGGTAACTTGGTGAGACCTCGTCTTTACAATAAGTCACAAATACTAGCCAGCATTGTGGCGTGCATCTGTAGTTCCAGCAACTTGGAAGGCTGAGGTGGAAGGATCACCTAAGCCCAGCAGGTCGGGGCTGCAGTGGCCTTGAGCATGCCACTGCACTCCACTCTGGGCAACAAGAATGAGACTCCAATTCAAAAAAAGAAAAAAGAAAAGAAAAAAACAATTGGTCAAGGTCTCATGGGTTTTTGCCTCTGCTCTTGAGTTCAAAAGCTTCCTTTTTTCCCCTTTTATGCCATCATTCTCTGAACTTTGTCTTAATTAATAATCTAGCATGACCTAGTTAAACCTGGTGACAGCTTCTGTGACCATCTCTCCACCCAAATCAGGGTTATATGCAGGTCCTTTGTGATGACATTGTTACCATATTATTCAGCAATGAGGGGTGGGTCTAGATTTTGAGAAGTCTGATGCTTATATAATTGGAGAATCTTCTTTAAGATAAATAATTCAGAACAAAGAATATAAAATTGAACAAGGGGCTCTGAAGTGTCCCATTATAGTGAATTATCTGATTCTTTGCCTACCCTCACTGAATAGTGAGTTCCTCATGGACTAGGCCTGAATATTGTTTGTATTCATGGTCTCACACCCTGAAACAGCATCCAGCACATAGTGGATACTCAGTAGATGCTTGTTGACTTTACTTTTCATCACTAACAAAAGAAGGCCCTTACTGACTTTTCTTTCCCCCACGGGCTCTTCCTCTTCACACTGAGATGTGGCTTCTTACCTTCCCATGTCACAAGTGCCAATTCTTAGCCACATTCCCCAGCTCTGTCCCCATTCTTACCTGTTGGAACTCCATTGAACTTTTCATTTTGTGTAAATACTTCCGGATCTTTCATGCCTCTTTGCAGCTGTATGCTTCCCCTTCATGATTTGGAGACTTACTACCCATTCAAATCTCATTTCCTTTTGGAAATGCTCTCTGAGTCATTTAGGCAGAAAGAGCCTGGTGGTTCTTTATTTGGACCTTCTTGTTTCCCTGTTGCATAAGGGAAGATTTTGTAGGTTCAAACACCAGGATAACCATTCTTGGTTGCTCGAACTCTGTTTATTCACCTCTATAACCCCTGTATACACCACTGTAAATTTATGATATTATGGATACATGAATTAATACATGAATGAAGGATGAGCTTATTATGCTAATGATATCTGAAAGAGGGAGCTTCGATGTACATTGAACAAAAAGACATATGGACAAGGAGAATTCTTCCTGTGATCAAGATCCCTTTGTGGCTCCCTTATGTTTGAGTGAGAGTCCAAGTTCAACCAGGTGGCCTCACTCCTACCCCATCTTACATCCTGGCAGTGACTTAAGAATTCCAGTATGTTTCCTTTCCTTCTACCCCTCTGAGTTTCCTGAAAGAAAGGGGCCTTCTGGCTTGGCTGTCCTTCTCCTACCTGGGCCAGGGGAGGGTACAGGAGGTAGGATGCTGAGGGAGGGGCTAAACTGGTGCCATTCTGTCTGTTTCAAGTACAGCAGCTGGGATTTAGCTCCAGACCCTGAAGGAAGACATCAGCAAGCAGAGTCTTTTGTACATTGGACCTCACAGACAATGTTCTCCCGATTCCACTGTAGCCAAGTGCTGCCTCTGCAATCCCTCATTGGTGCATGGGGAGGGCTCCAGCGCTCAGGTGTCTAGCTGGTGGCTACCTTTCTTCTGGTTTCCTCACCTCTGGCCACTTCTTTGTGGCAGGAATAAAAACAAGGCCAGAGGCTGTGCAGGCTGGAATCTGTGGGTATTCAGGGTTCTCTAACCAAAGCCCTCTGATCCGGGCTGAAAACTTCAACCTGGCCCCCCAAAAGCCATCTCCTTGTGACCTTTTCCATCTTTAGAGTCTGGGCTCCTCAAGGGCAGGGCTCTGCTTCCTTCACTCACTGCTTTATGCTGAGAATCTCATCTCTTCTGTCACACGGGTAGCTGACCAGTGCAGTTTTCTCTTCTCTCTTTCTTAATAGTCATGTCTCACTAAACATCAGAGTTGTGCTCTTAGTGAAACTGTACTTCTGCCTTCCCTTTCCTATTGCTGTTGTTCATTACAGGTTTCCTCTGTCTGGTCCCTACTCTAACTTCTTCCCCCGTGAACTGCTCCTGCATTCCTTTCCCTCCTACTCCTTTCTTTCTGGGCAGGAGACTCTAAGTCCAAGTTCTCAGTGCCTCTTAACTGTTCCAGCAAGCAAGCTGCCAAACCTGTCCCAGGGGAATGGGAGTGTAACGTGGTAACCCCAAATCTGAGTGGGCCTGTGCATAATGTTTACATATTCCAAATAAGTCACCTGGAGGTCCAGCAGGGAAAGACATTGACTTATTAAAACTTGCGAAAGGAATTAAAACCACACTAAGATACCACCTAACTCCAGTCAGGATGACCATCATCAATAATTCAAAAAACAACAGATGCTGAAGAGGATGCAAGGAGAAGGGAACACTTCGACACTGTTGGTGGGAGTGTAAACTAGTACAACCTCTGTGGAAAACAGTTTGGTCATTCCTAAAAGATCTAAAAATTGACCTTCCATACAACCCTGCAATCCTCCTTCTGGGAATATGCCCGAAGAAACTCAAACCACTCTATGAAAAAAATACCTGCACACACATGTTTATTACAGCATTATTCACAATAGCAAAAATATGGGACCAACTGTGATGTCCATTGAAAGAGGACTGGATAAAAAAAATATGGTTCATATACACAATGGAACATAACTCAGCCATAAAGAAGGACAAACATATGAACTCCACAGCAACTTGGGTGGATTTAAAGTCTATAATATGCCTGAGCCCGCGGGTTCGAGACCTACCTGGGCAACTTGGCAAGACCTCATCTCTACAATAAATCAAAAACTTAGCCGGGCGTAGTAGTGCGCACATGTAGTTCCAGCTACTTGGAAGGCTGAGGCGGAAGGATCGCCGGAGCCCAGCAGGTCGAGGCTGTGGTGACCGGGAGCAGCCACTGCACTCCAGTCTGGGCAACAGAGTGAGACTCCAAC